>NW_015091118.1:4439708-4446560 GCF_001431845.1 Calidris pugnax | reverse complement strand
AAAAAAGAAAAAAAAAAAAAAAAAAAAAAAAAAGCAAGCAAGAGTGCATTGCTGGCTCTTGATCAGCTTGTTGTCTACCAGGACCCCCAGGTCCTTACCTGCCAAGCTGCTTTCCAGCTGGGTGACCACCAGCATATATTGGTGCCTGGGACTGTTCAGTTGTTCCTCCCCAGGTACAGAATTTCACATTTCCCTTTGTTGATGGAAACTTCATGAAGTTCCTGTCAGCCCATTTCTCCACCCTGTCCCGATCCTTCTGAATGGCAGCATGGCCTTCTGGCTTATCAGTCACTCATCTTAGTTTTGTATCATCTGTGAACTTGCTGAGGGTACACTCTACCTCATCATCCAGGTCATTAATGAAGAAGTTAAAAAGTATTGGTCCCATTATTGACATCTGAGCCACATCTCTTGCCCTCCTACTGGACTTTGTGCCCCTGACCACAACTCCCTGGGCCCAGTCATTCAGCCAGTTTTCAAGCTACCTCATGTCCACTTGTCTAACCCCTACTCTGTCAGCTTGTCTATGAGGACGTTACGGGAAACAATGTCAAAAGTTTTACTAAAGACAAAGTAAACACCATCCAGTGTTCTCCCCTCATTCACCAAGCTAATCATGTTAGCTAATCAAGCTAATCATAATAAAAGGCTGTCAGGTTGGTTAAGTATAATTTTCCATTTGCAAATCCATGCTGATTACTACCAATCACCTTCTTGTCTTTCATGTTTTTGGAAAAGGATTCCAAGATTAGTTACTCCATCAAATATTCATTACCTTATTACTGAATCAGCGGTGCTACCTTCTTATAGCATCCTGCAATTTTATTGACTGCTTGTCTTCCAACTATTAATTAACTCAAACTTTGCTTAGGTTATGATATAATTAATCTAAAAAGCAATAGCTAAGAATGAGACACTAATTAGAAACATGTCACATATTCTTATTGGTTGAGGATACCCACAGGCTTGTAATTCTGTTTTGAAAATAAATCATACATTAAATTTCTGGAAGCATTGTGGAAGGCATTTCCACTCTTCAAATAAGTTCTTTTGGCCTCAGTGGTACCAGCAGTGTTTGAGGGGAAAAGAAGGAATACATAGCTGCACCTCTTACTGTTTCCAAAGTACTTATCTCTCAGTCCTTTGCAGATGAGTTTATTTACATTTCATGAATGAAGCACTGGGGATCTGAAAGACCATAGCATTTTACTCAGAAAAGAATGCATGATCAGCTTAGGTGGAGCTTTGAATAGTGCAGTTAGCTGCTTTACTGTAGTTACCAGCTAGTTACCTGGCTAGTGGCCTGGTTTAGTGTAGTTACCAGTAAAGTTACCAGTTTTATCTGTTAGTTAGCTACGCTTTCATAGCATAGGTAGCTAGTTCCTGTAGGAAAGCTTTGCGAAAGTTTTCTTCTCTCTTCTTCAGAAGTATTCCTTGTGTAAAGTGATTCACATCTGCTTTTTGTGAATTCTAACTCTGTAGATAATGGAATTAAGCAATTTTGTACATAGGTGTAAAGTGGGGGCCATTTCTGAACACTTTGACGCTCAGTAACTTCCATGGCTTGTGAACTCTTTGGGAAATTTGCTATTTTCATTTCATGTGTACAGAAGTAATGGTGTGCTGATTTTTTCTCTATATCTTTGTATTCAGAACAGTGGGTAACGCCTGCCATTCTTAGCAGCTCTTGGCTACATGAAGGATGCAGTACTTAAGCCTGAACTCAGAATTTTTAACAACCTCAATGAATGAGGCTAAAAATGGCCTCAGCAATCAGTGTCTTCACTTCAGAGTAGTGCAGTAGCAGTTACTGTGTAATTTACTACATCAGAAGGGATTTGCTGAGGTGCTTTTAAAAAATAGTGGAATTAACTTTTAACTGAGAAGCTAAAAAGGATGATTCTTGATTTTCAAAGAACAACATGGAAGAAAGTACAAAGGTGTGTTAAAGCTGCATGCCATCTTGAATTTGCAGACCAGAAGGTTTGTCTGAGTGAAGATGGAAATTCCAGCTAAGGTGTCATTGGAAACTTTTCCTCTATAACAATCCAAAAATTACACCTTGTGCGTTCCAGTGAGTAACACGTGATTTCAAACAAGTTGGCTGGAATGCTCAGTTTCTTGCATCTCAGTTCCCAAGAGTCTTAAGAACCATAACTTATAGTCCACAGAAAGGAGGGATGGGATAGCTAGCTCCCAGGTGGTACATAGTGACTACGCTACCCACATTTCTTCACTTCTCTTGAAGCAAAGCAGCATGCTTTAATATAACATCCTTCTACTTGTCAGTAGAAAAGTTAAATAGAGTTGCCTGCTTCTAAGAACATCTTAAAAAAGACTAAAATGCTGATAAACTTCACCATGGGCAGGATCTGCACAGCATGAGTAGCTTGAATAGACAATTTTTTTAAAAATAAACTATGCAGATTATATTCAGTAAGTAGAATAGTTTTATTTGAATGAAAAGTAGGAAATAAAAATACTTATATTGATTACATTATACATATTTATATGTGATGGTCATCTGACATGAAATTCTTGTGTATACTGAGGTAATCAGAAAAATTGTGCTCACTTTAGAATGAGAAGACACTGAGAATATCAGGTAGGATTTGAGCAAATCTTAGATGAGGTTTCTGTCTTTTTGTGGCAATATATTTTACAATTTGATGCTATCTCTGAACTCATGATTAGTTAACATAATTATATTTACAAGGCTGATGTATTAAGCAGATTTTTTTCTGTTAGTCAGACTGCTAGCTCTAGTAGCTGTATGTGATATTTTCTGACAACAATCGTTGCCCTCATTGTGCAAATACGGCAATCTCAAACAACAGATGAGCAGATGTTGTTCTATAGCAGAAGGATGACAATGTTTATGGAAGTGTCATGTAATATTATTAGAATTTTCATACGGGTATTTAAACATTGAAAATGAGCCAAGTCCATAAAAAGCAGCTGAAAAAATTAGTAAACTTGCGAGAAGGGTTATGTTCTTTCTTCAGAGATAATTTAAACAACATTTATTAAACAGTGTGATAAAAGATCTCTATAATTAATAAATAATTTTTTAAAATCCCAGAAATCAAGATCCTAGTCATTTGATTAATGTGTTTCGAGTGTTGTTATCTGTTATCATGTCAAGACGTGACTGTCCCATACCCAGCTGAAATGTCAGGAAAATGTTGACTCTGTGATATAGCTCAGTCCTTACCAGTATTTGAGACCAAAAGTGAACCAGAAGATTCCAAAGCAGCTACTGTTGTTGAGGATGATGAAGGAGTTGCACCCACTGTGATTTAGACATATCTCTGTTAGCTTTTGCTTTCAGGAAATATGTTTCATGCCCATATCAAGTGGGAGTTTAAAAACTAGAACAACTGCTCAAATTGATTTTTAGGAAGATGAAAATTATGATAGCATTTCTTACTTTCTGCAAAGGGAAAAAAATGTTTTGTTTTATCAGCGCAGGATAACATGGCTGTTTTCACATGTATTCTTGGGAACAAGGCAATGTACTGGACTGTCTGTGTCAAGGTACCAATACGTGCTTGTAAAGGATAACTTCTAAGAACCTAAAACCCAGAGCATATCTGAAGATGTACTCAGAATAAGTCTGAATTGGAGTAGGAGTAGAATTTATGCCCAGAGGCAGAGAACATGTTATCACTGATTTAATGAGACGAACGTAGTCTGTTATAACAATTTCAATAGAATGGTTCAAGTCACCTGGTAAATAAATATCCAGGAAATTATAGGCTCATCAGTGTAACTTCAGTCCCTGGGAAAGTTATGGAATGAATCCTCCTGGCGGCTATCAAAAGACAAATAAAGCACATGATTGGGAAAAGCCAGCAAGGATTCACCAAGGGCAAATGACGTTTGACAAACCTGATCACCCTCTTCAATAAAGTAACCTGCTTGGTTGATGTAGGTGAATTGTTGGACATTGTCTGCCTGGATTTCTCCAAGGCTTTTGACATGGTTCCTCCTGGAGATACTGGTACATTATGATCTAGACAAGTGGTCTGTATGGTGGGTGGGGAACTGGCTGACAGGTCGTACTCAGAGGGTGGTGGTAAATAGCTCCTTTTCAAACTGCCAACCTGTCACAAGCGGGGTCCCCCACGGTTCAATATTGTGACCAAAGCTTTTTTATAGCTTCATAAGTGATTTGGATCATGGGATTAAGTGCACCCTGCTGAAGTTTGCTGGTAATACCAAACTGAGTAGGGAAGTGGACACTTCAGAAGTGAGAGCCACCCTGCAGGAAGACCTGGATAGGCTGGAAGAGTGATCTAACAAGAACCTTATGGAGTTCAACAAGCACAAGTGTAAGGTGAAAAAACATAATCCATGAGCACAACACAAGCTTGGATCTGCCTGGCCAGAGAGCAGCTCTGTGGAAAGGGACCTGGGGTCCTGGTGGACAACAAGCTCAATATGAGTGAACAGTGTCCTGCAGTGGCAAAGAAAGACAACAGGATGCTGGGTTGCATCAATAAGGGCATCACTGGCAGAGATAAGCCATTATCTCACTCTACTCAGTGCTTGTCAGGCCACACCTGGAATACCGTGTTCAGTTTTGGTCCTCAGCTACAAAATAGATATGGACAGGCTGGAGAGGATTCAGAGAAGGGCCACAAGATGATCAAAGGACTGGGAAGCCTGCCATGTGAGGAAAGGCTGAGAGAACTGGGTTTGTTCAGCCTTGAGAAAAGAAGGCTTAGGGGACACCTTATCACCACGTTCCAGTATTTAAAGGGTGGCTACAAAGAAGATGGAGACTCTGTTTTACAAGGAGTCACATGGAAAAGAAGAGGGGTAATGGGTAGAAGTTACTCCAATTGTACACAAGAGAACAATTTTTCCACAATGAGAACAATCAGCCATTGAAATAATCTTCCCAGAGAAGTGATGGATTCCCCAACATTGGACACTTAAGATTCAGCTGGAGGCGGTTTTGTGCCATCCATCTTGTCTAGCCTGTGCTTTTGCCAAGAAACATTGGACCAGACGATCCTTGGGGCTCCTTCCAACCTGATATTCTATGATATATCTGTTAATTGAATTGTTTCTACTGGTCCATCCAAGAACAGAGCTTCACTGCAGAGAGGTCATGTCTCATGGAGTCAGTAAGTCTTGTGAAGGAAAAAACAGTCCAGAGTCCAGGAGGTAGCTAGCAGCAAAGGGAGTGCTGCTAAGACACATAGGAATTCCTGTACTACAGCTACCAAGAGGCCATTTGAATTTCCTGCCTCTGAGGGTATGTTTGCATTGGCTATTTCAGGGAGATGAAAGCAAACGTAATCATACTTAGAGCTGAAAAAAAAAAGCTGTGTGACTGGGTTAGAGTTGGATCTGTGGAGAGCCTGGGAATGATGTTGCAGGCAAAACATCACACTAACATCATCCTTTGGTTCTCCTTTTGTTCAGAACATGGGTAGAGTGGACTTGTGCCAGCTGATATACACAATGTAAAGATAGCCTTTGATTCTTCCATTACAGGTTCAAGTAAGACATTTTAAGTCTCCAACAAAATGCTTATTCTATTTCCTCTAGGGACAAGCAAACCAACAGCTCCATTTACACAGTGAAACAGAACTCAGCCTTTTAATCTAAACTGTAAGTGTCTTGGAATTGATCTTGGTGATATGCTTCCTGTTCACTTATCAAGAAATGCACCACTTAATTTACAGCATAAAATAAAATTATAATCTAAAACTATCAATCAATATGGTATTGTCAGATGCTTCAAAGGACGATACAAATTGTCCTATAACTGTAGAATAACCTGCCTCAGATTAGAATTTTACTCTAATGCTTAGTTGCTGGAATTTACACATGCCACTAACACATTCTGTACTTTCTCCAGCTTTTGGTAGCGTTAGCCATTTTGACTTTGAACACTCAGTTATTTTTCTCCTTTATTATATTTCTGTACTCCTAAACATGTCTTTCAATCCCTTTAGATTAATAATTTCCTTACAAACTTTCTACTCCCAAAATATTTTAAAACTCTATATTCTTTAGATTTCTTCTCATCTAGAACATTCTTAGGTATCTGATGTTCCACCTTTTCCAAATTTGCTTACAAGTTTTACTTCCTTTCGCTTTAGGATACTTCCTTTGTTAAAATATTTCTCCTAATTTGCAAATGAGCAATATTGGCTTTTCATTTTGCTCTTTTGGAATTCTTAACAGGTTAAGAAAGTTTAAAGGTATTATTTTAAAAGTAACTTTGAAGATATATTTTCTCAGCTGGTTACTGTTTGAACTAAGTCTCACAGAGATGAGGATGGAATTGGTGATTAACTTATTCTGTTTCCTTTCCAAGAAAAGAAGGATAATTAGAAGTACAAGATGAGTCATGGGCACCGTGACCGAGTATTTGTAGAAGTGATGTAGAAAAACATCTAGGAGTATTGATCGTTTGGAGGTATTCTCTGAGAAGAGGTTTCATATCTTCATGAACAGACTTCACCTAAGCATATGGGTTACCAGCTTGCAATCCAAGCTGGCACAATGAATAAAAAGAACTTGAAACTGAGAGATGGGAAGAGAGCCTGAGAAGGAATTATATAGTTTCTTAATTTAACAACCAGAGCAGGGGAATTTTGGCTCCAGGAAAGTGGTGGCAACAAATATAGAAAAGAGGAACTCAAAGACTGAGGAGTTCAACTGGAATGGTGATAAAAAAAAGCAGCAGTCAGTGAAAGAATGCCAGGAACCTATGCAACAAAATAAGGGTTCCAAAACCAGTGAGAAATTAAAATAAAACTTTATGGAAATAATTCTGTTAGAATAGAATTGCACCGATGATCAGAGAAGAGAAATATTAACTGGAAGGTG
>NW_015091118.1:4405190-4439698 GCF_001431845.1 Calidris pugnax | reverse complement strand
AGGATGAAATCCCGGTAAAAGCCAGTTACATTGGGGAACAGCTGTAAAGACAACCTGCAGGCAAGTACCCAGAAACCTGGAGTTGGATGGGATCACCTCTGTTTTAGTAGGGAAATACTAATGGAAACAATTTAATGATGGGACACTGCAGCTCCTCATATGTAAAGGAGACAATAAACTAATGGCTGTTGGGTTCTGCACACAAACCCAGTAGATTTCTTCAATTCAGAGTTTATTTGCCAACATACCACAGCCTTTGTTTTGATAAATAACAAAAATATCCCTGAATAGCCTGTCATAGAAAATAAGAGTGTACTGAAAGCAGATGAAATTATTTTGCTTAAATTAAATGGAATAATAAACAAAACAGACATAATGAAGAAGGGAGTTTGCTCGTATTGATAAATAAAAGAAGCTAATTAGGAAAGTGAGGTCAACTGTATTGAGGAGCTTAGGGACTTGGATGTGGAGAAAGCTTGGCATTTATTCATATTAAAGATACAAAAATGTTTTCTGGAACTTGCATCCAAAAGAGGGAAAAACTATAAGAAAATGTTCCAGATCTAGCTGGAGGAAAATTTGTCTCAGCAAGGATACCAGAGGCAAGAAATGAGGCTAGAAGGAACAGGAAAAGATATGTCCACCGAAGAAAACTGCTAGAGAGAGCAAAAATAGATAAAATGGGAACTGACAAAACCCCTACACTTAATTGGTGTTGCAAAGACTTCTAAAACAAATTAAATGCCCTTTCACTATGTCAACAACAGCAAAAAGGAAAGAGGAGCTACTGGGTGGCGGGGGAGAATATGAAAATCAACTGACAATGACTGCTGGTCTGAGGAAAGATTTTGCTACAGTTTTTAATAAGTACTATAATGGTGGGCTTGAGGACAAGGTGGGCTGTCAGATGAGGAATTAACGTATCTACAATAAAGCAAAAATGTCAGAGAGACTGAATATACTTGATGGCAGGATTTTTTTAACATCTGTTATCTCAGAGATAGTGTCATGGGTTCTGAAAGGACAGAGAGATACATGTGTAACTTGTAAAAAGGGGCTGAATGTGTTCTCTGGTCCTCATTGCCAGTAGGGAAATGCTGATTTCTCCCAGGCAGTGGCACAGAGCTCGGCTCCCACATGCCTGCCAAAGAGCAGTTTTGCCATGACTCACCTGCAGCTGTGGTGCTCTCACACTTTACTACCCACTTCCCCCGCCCTTGCTATGGTGCTGGCACAACTGCTCTTTCTTTTTGTGGTGAATGGTGCTAGCAATAAGTCAGAAAAATAATTATTTAAAGATCAATGAGAAAACTATCACAATGTTGCCACCTCTGGAAGACTGATTTTTCTACCATAGAGTGTGTGCTAACATGGCACTTCTATTAAGGTGGTGAATCAGCTCCAAAGGGAGAATGAATCAAATCTTCAGGCTTAATCTCATCTTAATTGTAGGGAAGGCTGCAGAAACAATTTTGGAAGTAAAGGAAAATTAAATATGCAGGTAAAGACAAATGGAATAAAATTCAATGTGAGCTTATCCAAAGTGGCTGTACTAAATAATCTGATCATCTTTATTTAATAAAAGCTGAACTTGGACTTTCTGTACCTGGGAGGTTGCTCTAAACTGATCTAGCCTTGGAAGCACATATGCTAGGGTACCATACATAGTCTGTTGCTACCACTGCCTGGATGGCGATGAAAGAAAATTGTTGGACTGGAGGGAGATAACCTCTATTGAACTAATTTTGCCCGATTCAGAATCTTATATCACAAAACACAAAAAGAACTAATGAAATTTTGTGATAATACAAAGTTGAGAGCCCACATTGATACAAGGAAATGTCAAGATCTTTTTTTATTTGAGGACTAAAAGAGCAGAAAGTGGATAGAGTATGACAGCATGAGGTCAAGTACTGAAGGAATAAAAATTGTATGGACTGAAAAGACAAAATGAAAAAAAGAGCTGCATTAGCAAGTGACTGCACCAAGAATCATCCATATAATGCTATTACACATAAGGAAAATGTGACTCCAAGGCACACCAGGTCTTCATTTTGCCCATCCAGGGAAGGACAGAGCAGAATAGAATGCTAATATTATTTCTTGAAGGTACTGATGGTACTTCATCTGCATTACTGTGAACAGTTCAATTTTCTCTTGTTCAAGACAGATTAATTCAACTGGGATAGGTGAACTGAAGTGTCTAAAACAATCAGGGAAATGAAGAGCCTGGTTAATTGGAGGAAACTAAAAGCATTTGGTTTGTTTACCATGGAAAAACAAAGATTGAGAGATAAATATGTGTTTATTCTCCATTAATAAGCCACAAGAGTTCTCACCAGGTAGAGAAATGATCCTTCCAAGTTAAATGAAAATTATAGTTCTAGAAATAAAAATATCCACTATAAATTAGGAACTAATAAGCACAAAGTTAAAATAAAGTTTGAAGCATAGTGTTATTCCAAAGAGATAGAAGAGCTTTATTTTAAGTGTTGGGTTCAATGAACTTCTGTGAATGTTGAAGTCATGTTCCCATGAATGTCTTAGTATTGACCAGCTTCGAGGCTGGAGATCCTGGATGTGAGAGAGAACGTGAAGGTCAAACACACTCAGTCCCAGGGCTAAGATGGATCCCATGTATCCAGGGTTCAAGAAGTCAGGAGTACAAAAGCTGAAACCATAAGAGCGGGATCTCACACTCTGCTCATCAAAATATATTCTTGTCAGCATCACTGCTAATATTAAAAGACAATTTCCCCAAGAGGTTTCAGGACCCAAGAAGTATATTGAACATTTCAGTTGTATCGGTACTGAATTTTTTTTTTTATGTCAGTCTTATTTGGATCAATATGATCTCTTGGAGGAAAGGTGGTGAGGAGGAGGAAAATGTGCAAATTTAAAAATGGAACTTGACAAGTTACTAGAAGAATTACATGAGGACTTCTGACTTCATATGTTGATTTCTTCTCACCTCAATGTAGGTGACTACATTCAGATAGTCCCTCTTGATTCTCATTGCTTTTAGCAGAGAGAAATAAACACTTGTATGGGCTGAATCACGTCATCCTAATTTAGATGTCAAAAATAAGTTAGACTAACTATGTCCTAAAAATACTTCTTTTTCTCCATTGATTATAAAGGGAGCCCAAAGGAAGAAGTTCTGAAACGGGTATTTCCACTGTTCTAGGAGATTAATTCCACCTCAGGAGACAACTGTCCTCTATTCCAGGGGACAGGAATAATGATAGGGAGGAATAAAGCAAAGAAAGGGAACTGTTGTGGCCAAAGAGATGAAGAATAACTGAAAACAGCATATAGCAGTGGAGAAAACATATCCTCAGCTATGTTATGGAGATGTGGAGTGAAGGCCACGGAAAGGGAAATATCATGGAAAAAGAGTACAAGACTCAGTTATATTGGAGAACATTTTTATTTAGTAGACAGACAACTACCAAAATTACAATTCTATGTGCAGGAAAGTTTTATTTCATACAGAAGTACATATGAGAAGCATTGTCTATCTCTACAGCCTCACACGCATTACATAGAACTAAGAATGCAAATAAACCCATGTTCTTACAGGTAACATAAATATGAAATTTGATTTAATTTGTGTTGCAACAGCAACTTGCCCATCAAATGGAAATCAAAAGTCTCACTGTGCTGTGTTAGCTGTTATATATAGAAAGGAAAATAGTGGAGAGAGTGAAGAAGGTTGACAGAATGCACTAAAAATATCGCTTTCTGCTAATGTATTCTCTGGCAGTGCACCAAGGTTAATATTAGGCGTTCTGCCAAAAGCCAAAAGGTCCCAAGTCCTCACTACTCTTTGAAATGATACTGAGTTATTGTGCCTAATTCTCACCTCTCACTGATTTTTGCTGTCTCTGAGGCCAATGAAATACAAATGGCTTGCTTTATCTCGCTCCTGTGGGAGATGCCTTGCCAGTTCCCACCTTGTGAAGTGCTTCCTGCTGGGTTCTTACCCCAGCCCATGGGGTAAGGACCCTATGGTTACAGCTATGACTATACAAATGTATCCTGAAATTCTTAAAAGCATCTAGTGGTTTTGATTGACTTGATGCACCTTCAGGATACTTGACCATCCAGCAGTGATTGTTGAATGCATGTAAGCACTTCAAAAGAATAGCACTTAAAAGCTGCGTTCAACAGGGCGTGCTTAATTGAAGACACCCAAAATCAATAGTCACTTTTGAAAATTCAGTACACTTTTGGCATTTCCAATAGAAAGACAGGCAAACTTATTTTATAATATATAAAATTTGATTTAATTTTGTAGTATGTTGGACAAAGTTAGTCCCCTCCCAAATTAGAAATGATAAAAGCCTTCATTTCTGTAAATTAAATCACTTCTAGAGATCAGAAGTTGCTCAGTGTCTCACAGAAAGCCTGGGTGCGGTTATGTAAGAAGACAAGCATGTTGATTCATACCAATTATGCTATGCATTACTTGGAAGAGCCTTCACAAATTTTCCCCTCCCCCTCCAAAATCAGATTTAAATGTGGGAAAGAGACTTCTGTATGCTATGAAACAATCCTTCTGTTGTAAGGCTGGCAAAATTCCCACTGGTTAAGGACTGAATGAGCAACCTCTAAAAGCACCAATCTTACCCATTCTCCATTTCTCTCCTGCTGAGCATAATACTTACCACCATAAAGGCTAATGGGTCATTTTATTTCACTCCATTCTTTTGCCTCATATTCTATTATAGCATTAAAATAGATTTGCTTTTGATCACGCTTAAATTTTAAGGCGAGTGATGCATAATTACTTTATTTGCAATTTTCAGATTTCTCTGTAAAATCTAGGACAGAATAGGGTTGATAAATCCTAGATATATACTAAAGCCCTGTTTGGCTTTCTGAAGGAAAGACTACTATTTGCACTAGGGAATTGGGCAGAGCTGCTTAATTTATTCCTCATACACCTGTTACTTATTTGAAGTCACAAACTCTCTTCCCTACCCAAGAAAATCTCTCATTAGCTTCTTCAAAGAGAATTGAGTGATCATGGTGCTATAGCTCTTCCCTTTTATTTTGGTCATCTGGACTCCCATCTCTTGTCACAACCATTCCCTCTTGCCCCTCACTGACATCCTTTATTACAAGTCTAACTCTTAATGCCAACTTCCCCTCACCATTTCACTTTCTACCACCTCTGCTTCCCTTGAGACTATGAACATGTAGTTTCTGGTTTGCTTGGGAAGGAAAACTTGTAAGCACACCTGCTTGTCCATCTTATTTCCCTGTCAGGGGCTCAGAGCTCTCAAGCACTGCCCTAGCTCTCCACCACCTCCCCATTCCCTCTGTCACTCCACCCACACCAGTTTGCAGTCCTCTTCCACCCCGCTCCTTTCTGAAGAAATGTTCTCTTGAAAAACCTCTGTGGACCTTTACCAAACTATCATCTTTCAGATTCTTCCCCAAGAGCCATCTCTCTCTGAGGGAAAATTAAGAACTAGCAATTTAAAAGGTATTTAACTTTAAGAAGATCGTGCAGAAGGAAATCCCTGCTTTGATATACTTCTCAAGAGATCCTTAGGACAGGGTCAGTGATATCATATTAAGGATGATCCTAGAAGGAGATAACTTAGTAGGTACTTGAATTAGATAAGGCTGTGTCTTATTTTAATAGACTTAGGACGCCACAGAGCACTTTATTCAGTATCTTGAAACTTATTCTTCCAGGTATCACTCTCTTCAGTCCAAACTTAACCTTCTGCTGTTGTTTGAAGGAAGGAAGCCGCTCAGAAGAGATCCCCTCTCTTGCTCCCCCGTCGGCCGGGATTTGGTGCCTCGGACCGGCCGCGCTTCCAGCGAGAGCCTCTTCCCGAATCCCTCCAGGAACGCGCCTTCCCCCGGCGCCGAGGGGCTGGGAGGTCGATTGGGGACTCACGGGGGCTCCCGAGGGACCGAGGGGAGTGGGGGGTTCCCTCCCTCTCTGCGGCGGTGCTCCAGCTCCGCTCCGGGAGCTCCTGGCGCTGCTGGATACCGGCGGGAGAGGGGGCCGCCTTCCCGGGCTCAGCACCGGGTCAGGCTTTACCGCCCCCCGCACGGCTGTGCCGCCCCCGGTGGCGGCTCGGCTCTCTTGAAGGTAAAGCCTGAAGTACAAGGCAAAGAGCCGCGCCCGGTGCCCCCCGGCAGCTCCCTCCCCATTTCCTCCCTTGCTCACCCAAACCCACAATTTCGGGTGTCCTCCAGTTCGGGGCTGCTCCGTGCGGGGCGACCGCGCAGCCCCGCGTAAAACGGGACCGGCCGGCATCCCTCGGACGCAGTTAGACGTGCAATGAACGATGAGGGAGAGAAAGTCTCATCCCTCCATACACCGCTTCTGTTCCTAAGCGTCACTTAATTTAAAACAAATGAGAATGAGTGTCCACTTCCACGATAGTGCTCTGGAAGTGACACACGCCAAAAAAAAAAAAAAAAAGCCACAAACAAAAACCACCCGGGAGAGACAAGCCAGCAACTCCCTCTCCGTCCCCTTGGTGAGGGAGCACCCTGCTGCCCCTTGGGTGCTAAGCCGGACAGTTATGATACAGAGTCAGGGAAATGATGCTGTGCATCTGACTTCCCTCAGCTCCCAGCAAAGTTTTCTTACCCGGACCTGCGTGCACATCCCAAAACGAGGGCGTTCAAGACCTGAAGAAATGAGCAGTTTCGAGGACTGCTTGGTGCTATAAGAACTTTAGCAGGTACCTACATATTGCACCGATACCCAACGGCCAGCCGAGCGCGGGGATGTGAACAGCAGCCTAACTGTGCATCACCTGAAAAGCCAGTGGCAGCCAGTGCACCAGCAAGGAAGGTGTTTGCAGAGGGAAGAGTATCTGTCTGCAGTGGGACACACGTGAATCAGAGAAGAAGTTGGCCGGAGGGAGGCAAATCCGAGAAGTTGCTGCTAACTACAGAGTTTTGTAGTTTGAGACACGTGTGACTAGCCCATGGTGAGAATAGAAGTAAGTTCAGCAAATGAAACACGCAGAGCCACGTTTTAGCACACAAAAAGAAAAACTACATAGAAGACTGAAGGAAATCACCCCACTTTATTTGCTGCTTTCTGGTTGAAGGCTATTCGGTGAAAAGATAGGAAAAAAAGGCGATTATTGTGAACTCCGATGGAGCGTGGGCTGAGTCGCTTTCCCACACAGGCACAGCGCCCCATCTTCAGCAAGTTTTAAAGTTCCTTCTTTCTTCCTCCGACCGTTTTGGGCATGCTTTTTGTCCCCCTTTAATCGCATGGCTCCCATTCCCCTCATCAGCAGCTCCACAGAGACCAGACAATGCCTCATTAGGAGCCACTTAAGACCTGCATTCCCCCCCTTAAAGGCTAGGGCGGGACAGGACACAGGCTAGAGGGGAACGACGTGCCAGGAAGGACCGCCACAGGACGGACCGAATGGAGGTCCCTACAAGCATTTTTGGGCAAGTACCGATAGACAGGGGGCTCTTTGGTCCCCCTGCCTGTGGCAGGTGGCGCACCCGGACCCCACAAGCCAGCGGGTCCCCTCAGGGCAGGCAGAAGCAGGACGGGGTGCTGGTGGGGATCTGGGTGTCCGTCACCGCCGTCGCTGAGGTGGGCGCCGGGGCTAACTACAAGCTTACCTGAGTTCCTGAGCTTGCGGTTCTTGAAGACGGAGAGGATGACCAGCAGGTTGCCCAGGATGTCCACCACGGTGGTGAAGATCAGCACGCCGGAGAGCACCGTCACCACCCAGGCGGGCCGCGGGGCACCCGCCGCCGCCGCCTCCCCTTCCCGCTCCGCCAAGCCGAAGCGGCCCCGCCCGCCGGGGTCGCAGCAGTTCCTCAGGGAGCCATTCTCCAGCATCGCTGACGCCGGGGCTGCGGCCGCCTCCCCGCCGTAACCGGCCGCCGCCGCGGCGACCCCGCTGACTGGGCGCGCGGGCGGGAGGGTTGCCTTTTAACGGCCGCGCCGCGCGCGCGGCCCCTCCCGCCCCAACGCGGAGTGGCTGGGGGCGGGGCTAGAGCCCCCCTCCCCCGCAGCCCGTTAGGGGGAAACCCCCCGGGGGGCGGGCACTCCGCCGTGACCACGCCCTCCAAGCCACGCCCCCGCGGCTGCTGAGGGGAGGCGGGGGCGGGGCCGGGGTGAGGGGTTCCCCGCCGGCGGCGGGCGGCGGAGGCGGCCGTGCTCGGTCAGACTCGGGGGTGGCTTCCGTACCCGCGGGGGCAGGCCCCGGCGGCGATGCTCCCCCGACGTCGCCTCTCCCCGCAGCAGCCCCCGGCCCCGCCGAGCTCCGCCGCAAACCTCCACCGCCCGCGGCAGGGAAACGTGTGGTGGTGTTTTGTTTTTTTTCCCCACTGAGGGTCGGTCCGGTGTGTTGCCGGCAACGCAAGGCCGGGGAAGCCCCTTCCCCCCCCCGCATCCTGGGGCTCCGTAGGCCCAGACGGGTGGTTCTGGCGCATTCCTTCCCTTGTCTGGGCGAGAGAGGTAAAAAGGTTTGAGGCTTGGCTTGCCAAGTTCACGGGAACCAGTCCCTCACACCAAGACTGAGGACGACGCCTGAGGGGACATAACTGCGAAAGTCACAGAATCACAGAATGGTCAGGATTGGAAGGGACCTTCGGAGATCATCCAGTCCAACCCCCTGCCCCCCAGAGCAGGCTGGACAGGAACACATCCAGGTGGGTTTTGAATGTCTCCAGAGAAGGAGACTCCACGCCCTCTCTGGGCAGCCTGTTCCAGGGGCCTGGCACCCTCAAAGTAAAGAAGTCTTTCCTCATGTTGAGATGGAATTTCTTGTGTTCCAGTTTGTGCCCATTGTCCCTTGTCCTGTCACTGAAAAGTGACCACTGAAAAGCCTCATCTTCTTGACACCTGCCCTTTAGATACTTATAAGCATCGATGAGATCCCCTCTTGGTCTTCTCCAGGTTAAACAGACCCAGGTCTCACAGCCTTTCCTCAAATGAGAGGTGCTCCAGTCCCTTGATCATCTTTGCAGTCTTCTGCTGGACTCTCTCCAGCAGCTCCCTGTCTTTCCTGAACTGGGGAGGACAGGACATGCTCCAAAACAATGTCAGCTTTGGAAAATGTGTACTTTTTGGAGGCTTTTCCTTTCAAGCTGCAAGAGTGCAGCAGGGGATTGATGGACTTCACTTTGGAATTGTTTGAAACATATAGCTTTATTTTGGATACCAGGTGACAGATGCTGTGTGCTCTAAGATGCAGGGGACAGAGGGGGACAGACCCTGCATGTTTCCATGCCTGGCTTCCAGCATGGCTGCCATCGTGGCATCATTAGCAGGTGCCACTGACAGTGTATCCATGGGTTTGCATAGCATATGCTGGCAATTAGGGTTGCTCACAGCAAGCATAACTCGGAAGGGTTCTATGTCCTACTTTGTATGTTTTTCAGGCCAGCTGGGCCACACCGCATCGTTGTCCTGCTTCCAGGTTTTGCCCCACTTTTGAGAATGCTGCAGGAGCTCCACCTGCAGAAAAGGTCCCTGTGTAGCTGCATTCTTCCCCTTTGTGTCTGCTCAGCACAGAGGAAAGTATGCCCCATAGCTTTTCAAGAATTAGATCTTAAGTTAGGCCGCTCCATGAGTTAATTTGGGAAAATGGGGCAAATTTCTGTCTTTTCTAAAAGCATTAATTTACTATGGCACATTGTTTACCTCTACACAAGTGTGCACTGGTGTAATCAAATTACTACAAATTATTGTGTGGACTTCTCCCTCCAATTAGAAATAGTTTAATGGTGTTCAATTTAAATGTATTCTTAATCAATTTTAGATATACTAAATTAGTCCTGGTTGGAACAAATATGAAAGTGTGCGTGTGGATTTTTGCACCAGTCTTATTCGCAATTATTTTAAAAAAATAATCATACCTCAGATGCTTTTGTTTGACATAGGCAATATATAAGGCATCATGATCCTTTTCAAACTACCGATGGAGTTACCACTTGGCTTCACGGCTTGAACCAAAGGAGGACTGTCTTCTGAGAGTTATCATTCCCCAGTAATTATTTTGCAGTTCTGCCATAAGAAAGTAATTATTGCACACTTGACAGAATAGGCTTTTGAAGGAAGCAAAAGTTTATGAGATTTTTCTTTTTTTTCCTCCTGAAGTTTAAAAGGAAGTTTATCCAAGGAAATGCCTATTTTCTGTATTCATCAGTGCAGAGAAGGATTTTTCTCCAGTGAATAATAATCTACCTCTAAGAAGAGTTTTTGTGTTACAGTGTCTCCCTTTATCTACCTCTGTTCCAATTTCCCTTTTCAGAAAGCTGGTAGCCTCACTGCCCGTTATCTATGTACTACCCTAGTCTTATTGACTTATTATGGAAAACTAACAGATATTATCATTTATTTTCTTGCCTTGGGCTTATTCTGGGCTTCTTTCCAGAATCTGTATAAGTGCTTCTAGGAGAAATGTACCATTTTGTTGTCTGTTATTACTGTAGGATTTATCTTTAACTGTTTGTCAAAAGCTTAAACTGTCCCTAAGCATAAATGTGGCTTTTGAAGGTAGGCTTTGCTCCTGGCATTCTCTGGGTTTGCAGTTCATCCACACAAGAGGAATGCTATATATTTTTTCTGCCACACACAGTTGCTATGTTTCATCACTCACTTTGTTTTACAGCTCCCCAAAGTGTGCCAAGTGATTTAGAGAAAAATTAGAAAGCTATGGCCTGAACCTGGCCTGATGTATGAGCAGGCTACGAAATGTGAAATAAAATAAGTGTTTGTAACAACAGTCTGTCTTTTGTGGCTGCACCGGCATTTGGCAGTGGGAAAACAAGTAAATAGGAATCAAAATGGTAGCCTTTCTGCCTCAGCAACCTGTAAAGAGCAGGTTTATCATCTGATCTGAATTCCCAATCTCTTCTTTTATATCAGTAACATAGCTCTGAATTCTTATTTAGAGTTATCTGCAGAAAGATGTTATAAATGTTAATCTTTTACCTTTTTGAAATGATTGATTAAACTGCATTAAACAATCTATGGATGTTCTTACTCCGCTTTTCAGTAGCCTTATTTCAAATCAACTAAATTCTCTTTGAAAGTGAAATGCATGTTTAAGCCTATTGGTTATTATGGTTAATATGAAATAATTCATTGTTGCAGAGAGCACTCCATCTCAAAAGAAGGGGTATGTTCTTCAGGGTTGGATTTTTAAGACCTTTCTATTTTTGAGTTTTGCAAAGTTTTCTTCTATTTTTTTTGTCTAGGAAAAGTAGCTATTCTGTGTTTCTTTTTGAAAGCAATCTAAACTTTCTAAGCAAACTGTATTTATGTTGCAGGATAAAACCAGGAATTGCCTGGATGGTGAAACAATCAAAAATTTCATGCATCGCTCTGTGCTGGAGGCTATACTCTCTTGTTTTCTTTCTTTCTTTTTTTTTTGTCACATTCTGAAGCCAAATGTCTGCTTCCTAGAGACAAAGTGCATTCATGAACTTTGTGTTCTGTTTTGCTCATCTATTTTTTGAAGGGACTTATCTTTAATTGGTCACAGAAGTCAAAACTCTTCATGAGCACAAACAAAATGTCAGGACAGAGGTTCCTATTGGTAAAATTTCTTGAATTTTGGGTATTCCAGTAGAACAGAAGAAGAAATTGTGTCTCTGCTGTGTTTGTTATTTCATCACACATTTCTACAAGACCAAAGGGCACTTAGATGCAGTCTTCAAATAATGTTCCTACTTTTAACTGTCTCAGTTTGAGCTGACTGTTTTCACGGTGTACACTGTGGCAGAGACTGGAGTTTGGAATTCCATACCTCTTCCATTTCTATCCAATTCTGATTTTTTAAAATAGTTCGCTGTATATTTTTGAGTCAACTTGAGATCAAGGTCTGTTGTTTAAATGAAAGCCTTTTTGCCTGTCCACTGCTGTCATGAGCCTGCACAGAAAAGTTGTATCTTGTTTAATAAACATGAGTCTATCTTCTTTGCAGAAACAGAAGATCCACTTAGTAACACTTTCCTGTCTGAGTTTCATCTTTTCACAGTGCAATGTTAATATTTTAAAGGTAGAAATCAAAGCCTTAGTGGGGGAAGGGTTATTTTGTTGTCCATAATTTTTCAGCCCATTTTTCTTGCTGGAAATTGCCCGTAAAATGAGATCTGCCATCAAATTCTCAATGATTTATTGGTATTTTAGTCACATTGAATTTTCATGGCACATAACAGGATACTTCTGCTGTGAACTGTCAATAAAAACAGTCACTTGGGTTTGAAACTTTAATCTAAATAGATTGGACAAAACAAAGGTGGGGAGCGGAAAGGGGGTTAGGTTGGGTACATCTCAACATAAGAGAGAGAGATTCCTCCTTCCAAAGGACCGTGTGTGTTCTGTCATCATTGGGTAGGTGTTGAAGACAGATGGAATAGATAACCTTGTCTTGTTGCTGAAACTGAAGAGGAGCTTTGATGAGCAGCTTAGACCAGATACATCGGTGTTAGGTAATAAAGGCGACTCTCGCTTGGTGGAGATTACTCCAAGGAGTCATAGCAGGGCTAAAACTAAACCCCAACCTCCTGATTTGGATTCAGTGTCAACATTTCAAAGGCATCCAATTTCTAAACACGCTGTCCTATTCCACCCTCCCTGTTCTTCAGTTTAAGTAGATATATGTATATATATACTTTGTATATACACACATAGATATACAAAGTATGTGTGTATATATATATACGCTTTCTGTGTATACTTGTAGACAAGCTAATGTTACTATTCCATTCTATGACCGTTTTGCCAATTTGTGGTGTGCTTTTCTAACATATAAGCACTAGGCTGGAATGGAAGAAACTGATTTTTGTCCGTGACCCAAACTAATACTTGAACTTAATGTTTCAGGGGTGAAAGGCTAATTCCATAATCCCACATAGCCCTTTGACTAATCCTTTTAAAGATGGAAAACAGAGCTAGAAGGAAAGAATTGGTTTATATTATTAAAGGGAGCTACCACAATCCCTTGTTCATGTAGCATTCAGGTGCTGTTGTCTCTGTCCTTCAGCTTGTTTTGCAATCAGCTGCTGGTTTTGTCACAGCCAGGAGGCCAAGATGGGCTGGGGAGGGAGCGCTGCACTGACAATCAGGAGATTCTGAAGTCCTGGTGGTGCCTGTCCCATGGATTTGCCACAGGACTGGGGCTAAGTGACTTCATTTCTTTGTCTCTTTTGTTGCATTGAAATGAGGCTAAGGAAACTGTTATGTACTTCTTGGGAAGGAATGGGGAGTTAATTAGTTAATGATTTAACAATTAATTTTGCTGTGCAGCTCATTGTCTTTTGTTTAAGTTAATGCAAAGCAGTCATGGATGGCCTAAGCTGCATAAAAACCAGTCTGTAGTTCTCTGCCAATACCAGCACTAACAGAGGATCTGCTTCACAGGGTTGACCATGAGTTCAACATGAGCTGAAAATTGGAACCAAGGAATAACTGAGTTGGGTAAATCAAATGAGTTCACAACTTAAATACAACTTTTTTACAAAGAAAGGGGTCGTTTCATTCTTCACCACCAGTTTCCACCAGTATTGTTCCAAAGACAACGTGAACTGTGCTGTCTTCAGCTCTGTCAGTGTATCAAAGTATCACCTAAGATATGAGGTATCACCTGAGACCAGTCAGGTGGCTGACACAATATGCACAAGGCTTAGTGTTACAACTGCCTTTTCTCAAAGGAGTGGAAGTCTGGCTCTTATAGCCAGCTCCTGATTTTCACAAAACCTCTAGGAGCGTAATACCCTCAATAACCTCAACCATGACTCAAATCTGGTGGAATTTGATGGAACAGATCATGCTGAGTGCCATTATGTGGCACATTAAAGGCAACAAGATGGTCAGACCCAGCCATCACACATTAACTAAGGGCAGGTCCTGCTTGACAAACTTGATCTCCTTCTATGACAAAGTGCCCCACTTGGTGGATGACAGAAAGGCTGTGGATATTGTTTACCTGGACTTTACTAAAGCCTTTGATATGGTTTCCCACAACATTCTCCTGGAGAAAATTGGATGCCCATGTCTTGGATGGGAGTACTCCTCAATGGGTAAAAAGCTGGCTGGAGGCCGGGCTACTAAGGGCAGGTCCTGCTTGACAAACTTGATCTCCTTCTATGACAAAGTGCCCCACTTGGTGGATGACAGAAAGGCTGTGGATATTGTTTACCTGGACTTTACTAAAGCCTTTGATATGGTTTCCCACAACATTCTCCTGGAGAAAATTGGATGCCCATGTCTTGGATGGGAGTACTCCTCAATGGGTAAAAAGCTGGCTGGAGAGCCGGGCTCAGAGAATGGTGGTGAATGGAGTTAAATCCAGTTGGCAGCCAGTCATGAGTGGTGTCCCACAGGGCTCAGTGTTGGGGCCAGTTCTCTTTATCAGTGATCTGGACAAGGGGATGGAGTTCATCCTCAGTGAGTTTTCAGACAACACCAACTTAGGTGGCAGTGTTGACCTGCTGGATGGTAGAGAGGCTTTGCAGAGGGATCTGGACAGGCTGGATCAATGGGCTGAGGCCAATGGGATGAGGTTAAACAAGGCCAAGTGCTGGATCCTGCACTTGGGTCAAAACAACCCCATGCAGCACTACAGGCTTGGGGCAGAGTGGCTGGAGGGCTCCCCGGTGGAAAGGGACCTGGGGGTGTTGGTTGACAGCTGGCTGAACATGAGCTGGCAGTGTGCCCAGGTGGCCAAGAAGGCCAACATCCTGGCCTGTATCAGGAACAGTGTGGTGAGTAGGACTCAGGAGGTGAGCGTCCCCCTGTACTTGGCACTGGGGAGGCCTCACCTTGAGTACTGTGTCCAGTTTTGTGCCCCTTAGCACAGCAAAGACATTGAGGTGCTGGAGTGGGTCCAGAGAAGGGCAACAAAGCTGGTGAGGGGTGTGGAGAAGAAGTCTTATAAGGAGCGGCTGAGGGAGCTGGGGTTGTTCAGTCTGAAGAAGAGGAGGCTGAGGGGAGACCTTATCACGCTCTATAACTACCTGAAGGGGGGGTGTAGAGAAGTGGGGGTCGGTCTCGTCCCCCAGGTCACAAGAGATAGAACAAGGGGAAATGGCCTCAAATTGTGCCAGGGGAGGTTTAGATCAGATTAGAAAAAATTTCTTCACTGAAAGGGTTCTTAAGCATTGGAACAGGCTGCCCAGGGAAGTGGTGGAATCATGATCCCTGGAGGTATTTAAAATACAGGTAGATGTGGTGCTTAGCAATATGGTTTAGTGATGTTTTTTGTCAGCGTTAGGTTGATGGTTCGACTAGATGATCTGAAAGGTCCCTTCCAACCTAGACAATTCTATGATTCTATGATGTAGCAAAAGTTTAAAGATTGTTGGGAGGGGCTAACAAAAGGACAGATGTGTTAATAGAAGGCCTGATTATCTTAAGTCCCATTTCCATAGGAAATTTGTGTTACAGTGGTCCAGTGCTTAGAGTGCTTCCATCTAGATGACATGGTGCTGTATCCACTTCATTCTTGTATGCCAGGGAAATAAAGACAAATAAAGACTGGGACTGGAGCTGGAACATGATGGACTGATGGGAATAAAAAACAACTTAGATTTGCTGATTACTTAATTAGAATAGATCATTTTCTGACAAGCACCATCAGATCGACCAAATAATGTGCTTAGCTGGGTTTGTTTTTCCACTGTTACCTACGATTCAGAGGCAACAGTCTGTCCCTTTCACTCTGATAACTAACATGAGTACCAGTGAGTCAACAGCGGTTGACGGTGCTGTGCCATTCAGTTGAAACGTAAGATGGATCATGTCTCTCAGGTTTTTGAGACAGAACAATAGATCATTATGTAAATTGGAACTGAATGTCTGGATTCATTGCCTTGCCTGAATAACAGAAGCTGACCTACTGAATTGTCTGCCACCCTAGGTATAGCTGCTGTTTGCCTTGAGAGCCTTGTAGCTCTCTTCCGTGAAAGTCAACATAAAGTCTAAACAACACTTCAGTTACTGTAATAGCTTTTAAAAGAGAAACATTATTGTGGTGCCTGGAGTGGTGTAGTACTCTTGTGATGGTCTTCATTCCAGGTGAGTTTCATCTGGTAAATTCTTTGAGGTGAAATGTGATGTTATGGGTATTAAAACATTCACTGCCCCAGAGTCTTCTACTTAATGTTGAAATTACACATCTGGTTTAGGATTTTAGTGTGTCAGTTTCAGAAAGGGTTTAAAAGAACCTCCAACTACTTTTTCTTCTAGGGTGCAGTAATAATTACGCTTTTCTTCTGGCAATCTCCTAGCACAACAGACAAAATCGTATCAGAGGACAAAGTTATATTTGTGATAAATGTTAACTATTCACGCATTGACTGAAATTCATAAACTGTACAAAATGCCTGGAGGTATATTTCTGTGGTTCAGTGGTTTCAGAATTATTTTTTAACTCAGTATGTTTATTAACTCAAACAATAAGGAATGAAATACTGCCACACTTGGTATTGCTGACACAGAGGATATGACTGAAAACAGAATGTCAAATGAAGAATTCAGGAAGCAATTTGGAACATGCTGTGGTGGCACTGTGTTTAAAACTAACAAAAAGGAAAAAAGTCAGCATGTCTAGCTTTATGAAGTGAAGCTTGGCAGGCAGTAGGTGAGGGCTGCATGGATTACTGGGAAATGGTATGGGACATGGATGAAAATAAGGAAAGGAAAAGTTCACAAAACTGGCCTCTTTTTCTAGTTTTGAATTTTAATTAGTACACTACTGAAAAGAGGATCCTTGAAAAATAAAGTAATATGAAGGAGTAGGGTTTAGGGTATCATAAAGGGATGGGCAATTAGAATTATTAGACATTTAAAGTTTTACAAAAGCGAAGAAAAAACAAAAACAATTACAAATTTAAATGTTAAGGTCCTAAAAGTAGCATATAAACAGAAATGGAATATAAATAGTCTTTTTCAGCCAAGGTTCTCAGAGGGGCCACATTAAAAAAAACAGTAGGCCACTCAGATATGCAAATTGACAGTAAGTGATTATTTTGGCAGAAGCCTAATAATAATTTCCCCCACAGTTGGCATGGTCTAAACTCGATTCACTTGTGGAACAAGTCTATCCATTGCAGATAATAAGTGGCCATCCAAAACTGTGTCATAGGGTAACACAAAAAGCGTTGAATTCAGATTTTACCAAACTTAATTTTGCTATTTGTCTAACACTTCCTTCACTTACAACCTTAAGCTGTAATTTTCTGAAATTTTTTATCTGTCATTCAGGATTTATTGACCTTTGTATGGGCTGTCACTGATAGTGAACATTATATATTTAAATTCTCTCTACAGCTCTCTTTCCTTCAAATTAATCAGGTAATGACTAGATGACTAGTCACAATTAACTGTCATTCTCTTTTTTTTCATCAGCTTTAAATCAGTCTGAGGCTACTGAGTTTAAAAACCTCTTGCTTTCAGCAGAAGACAGGAGATGCTCAGGAATCTGGGTTTCATTCTAGAGTTGGGAAAGATTTACTTCTTCTACCAGTTGGGTATTCTTTTGTATATGGTTCTCTTTTTCTTCCAAAACTTTTCAGAAGGCATGTTAGAGGAGTCTCAAAGCTGATGCTGCCTTTTCTCTTCTTGTTTTCTAATTCTGGGGTTCATACCATATTTGGGTCTCCTGCTTACATGGTGCTTCTTTCTTATCCCTCTTTCTTAGGTCTGATTGCAGCAGATCATTGTTAGCAAATGTTAAAGCCATGACTCATTCCTGTATTTATTACCTCTTTGAGCCTTTTGTTCATCTCTCAGAATTTTCTTTGCTTGTTGGAACCTCTGTACTAATTCAACCAAAGAAATGGTTACCAACCTGATGCAGTGGTTCATGCTGCTCAACTTAGGTTCCCATACTGCTGTCCTAATGGCTGTCTCTCATTTAACTCATCTATCCATAGAGGTATCCCTGTTTAAAAGCACTGTCATTTTTGTTACTGCTTTACAGTGATTCATGTTTATTTAGAACATGGGCCTCTCTTTGGTGCTGTCTTTCCTTCTCTCATTCTGCTCCCTGTCATTGAAAGTAAATCTCTCCTTGGAGATTTAGTTAATTACCTTACACCATTTGTGTTTGTAGGGTGAAGAATCAGCTTTCTGTTTTGCACAGTCACATTCCCGTCTGGGAATGCTAAATCTGGTACTTCCCAATTTGGCACATTCTCCTAAATTTAAGCCTGTCTTTCTAAAATGGCTCCTTTGACCAGGGTCATTTGAGTGCACCTGAGCAGTTGCCACCTCAGAAGTAGTGGCATCTTTACAATGAGGTTAATCAAGTTCTAGTCCAACCATTTTACAGAAATGGCCTCAATCCCAGATGGGAGGAAGGATGTGCAACACTGAGATGTACATAAGCTTCAGGCAGCCATTCAGTCCTGCCTGTGCGCTGTCTTGCAACCAGAAGCAAATGTGGCTTTCTTGCACTGGAGCCTCTTATACTCTTGGACTTCAGTTTTGCCTCAAAAAATACATCCCAACAGAAACGGCCAGGCTGAGTGGCAGAAGATGTGCAAAGAGGAGTGAACATTTGATCTCAGAAAAGTGGTGTAAAAGTGAGGAAAGGGCCGTTTCTGTCTTCTGCAGGTTTCTGACCTGCTTCTTTCCTCTCAGGGAGGTCAGCAGTGGGCTGTCGGAGGGGGTGTGTATGGGAGGAGAGAGTCCCAAGTTTGGGCAGTGCAACCAATTGTAAATGGAATGCTTTCACACATTAATATTTATGCAGCGTGCCCTCAAATGGCAAAGCAAGGTTAATTTTAGATTACTTTAAGTAGTATTTCAGCAGAATGCAAATCTGAAGACATATTGTGAGATTTCAGTGGCACAACTAATGAAAAAGTGAGGGGTTTGTCTGATCAGTAGGCAAGGGAGTTTTATCATACCAAATCTATAGGTTTTCATGAGCAGCTGAAGGTACATGAATTCCTTCATCAATTTCAGAGCCTATTGCAGACAGATTTTAGTGAAACCAGTTACTGTGCTATTAATTATTAAGTGAGATCACATTATCCCTAATGGGATTGAACCCTTATCAAAAGTGGTTTAGGTTTGGTTTTGATCATGCTAATAATAGTCTCACCTGTCTTGTTGGCATGCTACAATTGCTCTAATGTTTTACTTTGTGTCCACTCTAGAAGCAGCAAAACTTATTTTGGTAACATAATGGTAGGATATATACAAGTTGCAGCACAGTTTTGGCATTATATCAAATCCATTAAGTGTTTACAATGGATGGGCTGAAAAAATGACTATTGGAGAAAAATAAAGATGTGTGTCTCAGTGAGTCAGCAGCAGATCTGCTGAATTCACAAAAAAAAAAAAAAAATCTAGTTCTTAGTCCTGAAAACTCAGTTTCAACTCTGATAGTCAACTGGGCCCTTGACTTTCCAAATATCACCATCGCGAATAAAGAAAACTCTTTGAAATGGACACCACCATGCTGTGATCTTTTCATTACCTATGAAATTGCTTCAACAGCCTCCTCTCTTCTCCATGAAGATATTTCTGAATTGATTGTGAGACTGTGATCATCAGGGATAAACCTCACCTTGATTTCCAGAACCTCTGTTGAATAAACAGGATTTGCAGTTAAAAATCCCATAGTTTTAAAAATTTGAACTAAGCAAATTGATATTACAATCAGTGGAAGAGTAAATACAGAACTGCAATCACCTTGTAGATTTCTGTAATACTTTAGTTGGTTTAGCACCAATTCAAATTCAGAAAAGAAGTATTTAGATTTGAATATGCTTTAGTTTGACTGTGTGACTGAATACCTTGACAACAGGTAAGTGGTAATCTTGGTAGTGATCTGAGTCCCTCAGAGCAGAGATATGAACTCCAATGAGCAACCCCTTCATGAGGCTGTTTAATGCTAAACTCCAAATTACATACCCTGAATTGCTCTCTCATATATATTGTAATAAGCTAAAAGGATGATTTGTTTTAAATGAGCTAATTACCTGTAGGCAAGGGATCAGTATCGTTAACGTCAGAATTGATGCCATTCCTCTACTTAATCACACCCATTTTCACAGACTGATGCACCTACATGCAGTCTGTTTAATAAGACACATTTCCTATCTAGTAGCTGCAGAGATTAGACAGTAGCTGGATCAGAATTAAAATGTTTTTCAGTTCCTGTTTCTTCAGGAAAAGCTTCAATAACTTCAAACTGTTGTTAAAGGCAATGGTTTCAGTTTATATATATAAAAAAAAAAGCTTGGAAAGGGTACTACAGGGTGGTAGCTTGCTGCTGCTTGTGGATTCTTCTTCAGTTTTAATTTCTGGAACATACAGCACAAAGATCACAAGGGTCTTGTAGGGCTTGCGTTGAATTCTCTGAGCTCTGTTATTCTAATCCGCTAACCTGCATGTAGTCATGATTCAGAAGGAATTGTTCCAACAGCACATTCTCAAAACATGGAATCATTTTTATTAAGTCATTAAGTGTTACAAGCAGCACTTTTTCAAGATTTTATCATTTTTTCCTTATCTGATCAGAGAAAAAGGAAGAAGCTTTTAGTCAACTGTAAGTTTAGGTGCATCATGACCAAAGTTACCAGGCTGGTTAAGCCTTTTGAAGATGGTGTACAGATTCCATTAGAGTGACTGTGAGTATATCCTACAGTTGTGGTTGCCAAACTCTTAGCTCAGAGGATACCTTGGACTTTCTTGTGAGTCCCCAGTGTTGCAACGTGCAGCAGGTCCATAAACTCTATTGTTTCATATGGTTTTGCAGAATTCCTTGGTTTCAAGGTTTTTTAAAAACTGTGGGAAACCAAACTGGTAAAAATTTTCTCTCTGTAGATTGTAGATTATGGATTGTAAAACTGCTCCCAGGTTCATCTAAATATTCTTATGTGCTTTCATTGTGAAGGGTTCAAGCGACTGTTAACTCGGCTTTATCACCATGTGTTATATCACACCATTATGGCCATATATTTTTATGGTCTCCACCACGCGCAGTGTGCCTGTGACTTTGTCTTGTTGGACAGAATTAGGTTCAGAGATGCTATTCAAGGTAGTGGGTTTTTTTACATGTCAGCAGATTGGGTTCTAATAAATTAGTGTAATTTATATGAGAAAGCAAGAGTGACGAGAGGTGGCAGGAAAAGTAGCCATCTAAGAAGTACATACAAAATAATTCAAGACTGCAACAAGACACAAAAAGATGATTTTATAAATTCCTTTTTATCATCCACCATAGGTAATCCTCATATTTCCTCCATTATCCCAGCTTTTCAGTATAGCTCTTCAAGTTTAGATCCATATTTGGACGTGAATAGCAAGAGTATACATCATTCTAGGTGTGTCACATCTTATGTAATGCTTCATGCTCTTTAAGGGAAACTCATGGACTGATTTGTCTTTTCCACTCTGGTGGCTTATGTTTATCCTGAGGAATAACCAGAGCTTCATCTCCTTCATTTTTTGCCAGTAGATGATTTCTCGGCTTTCAGATGAAATTCTCATTAGTTGATTTGTACCCAGAGTTCCATTCTGTACTGTTCAATGCTTGTCTTATTTTGGCCATTCAGAGTCACCTAGTTCTTCATCTGTACCTCAGTATCTTCCACACTGCCTAATACCAGCTCAATTTGTGTTCCTGTGAGTCAGTGTGTTCATCCACACTGATCTCCTGCCAGTTTGTCTTCCTTCAACAGTATTCGTTGTCACACACTCCTTTGCCACCATGCAATTTTTACACTTCACCTACAATCCTACTTTTATGGCACTAATTGGAAAGGTATGAGCTTATGAAGGTCTCTGCTTCCAAATCCAGCGTTTGGCAAAAGCTCAACATAATTGCAGAAGAGAATGGATGGCTGGAGATGAGTGCAGTCCAGAAAACGTGAGGCAAAGAGCCAGAGACTTCTGGCACAGACCCTGAAGCACTGCTGTAATGTGCATAGGCTGATTGGCAACAGTGAATCATCTTAAACCAAAGAAAGCCACCTTACATAGTAAAATCATGGAAGTGTTCAAACGTAACACTGTTCCATAAACAGATTACAGTGAACAGCTGGACACCCCAACCATCTTGTTTCTCAGGTTTCAGAAGATGTATCTGGTAGACAGCAACAAATTCAAAATCTGCAAAAAGAAAAATTAGGCTGTTCTTCTTGACCATTTAATTGTCTTCACTAAAAAAATTTAAAAATGTCGTTATTAGGATTTTGCTTTCAACCTATGAGGGCTGAGTGTGCCTCTGTCTTTCCTTAGCACACCAGAATCAATGCAACTTCATTAGAAAATGAAGATGTTCTGCCCAGTAAGTATTCTGCCATCTCAAAAACGTGGGGGGGATGATGGCTAAGAAAGAAAGCACCATTTTTAGATATCTTCTTGTCTGACCTTGCTTACATTTTAAGCTAGAGATGCAAAATAAATGTTTTACTGGCTTATGTCTCATTATGATAACAGAGCTAGATTTCATTTTAAAAGGGAAGGACAGTCTGACCATTTGCTTGCTACCTGTATTGTGTATTTTCACCATGGCAGCAGTGAAAAAAAAACAGGAACAGTGAAAAGGTACATATGGTTGATACCACAGAAGCAACTGAGCTATGCAGTGCTTCATTTGAGTCAGTGCCAAAAGGGAAAGTCAACCATCAACAAGTACTTAAATTCAGTTTAATGACAATATGGAGGTGCAGAGCAAGATGGAGACATTAAAGAGATTTAGATAAGTCAGATGGATTCACTTTGTTCAGACCTACTGAAATTCACTCTGAAGTCATTAAAGAACTTAACCATTAAAAATTGCCTGGAAAGATTTCTGTAGGTGAGGAAATCCTAGCAGACTGCAGAGAGCAAAACTAATATCCACAAGATTAAATTCAATAGAGGCAATCATGGAGAATGACTGTTAGGAAGACGAAATCAAAAGCGCAAATATAAAAATGGTAACTCAGCTGAAGAGCTGCAGAAAAAGGATTTAGGAGTGCAACAAGTCAGAAACAAACCCAACAAGTTAACATACAGAGAAACTGAGGCACAATGCAATGTTTTTTTCCAGAAATGCAGGTTGTGCTCTGCATTAACAGAAGAGAAAATGACAAGATGGAAGAGTTTTTCAGTCTCCTAAGCACTTAGCTAAGCTAAGCCTTACTGAAATACTGTGTTCAGTCAGAGCATCATATTTTAAGTAAAATGTAGACAAATTCTGATTGCTTTCAGAGTTCTCTCCAAGAATAATTAAATTATTAGATAACATGACCTAGGAGGAATGTCTAGACAAATTGAATATATTTATTCAAGAAAAGAAAACATGAGTGCAAGTATGAAGACAGCATTCTGGTTGTAACAAGTTGCTATCAAATAGATAATGAGCAATTGTTCTCCACATTCACTATGACGGGGAGAGACAGGAAGAAGAAATCCGATTAATTGCAATAAAGGAAATTGAGTTTGTATTTTAAGAAAAGTTTTTAAATGGGGTTGGAGAGAGCTTTCTGTGTGGAGATAATGAAAAAACTAGATTAAGAGAGGCAAACCAAGCTCAGGGAGGAGAGTTAAAGTTTGTTATCAGAGAGCTAGGTCTGAGGAAGAAGGCAAAATTGTACTCTAGCCAAAGAAGATCATAACTTGTTCATGTTCTCCCATGGACAGGCCTGTTAAATGTGTAATTAATTATTCATGTGCCTGGCAATGTTGATGTTAAAGAGAGTGGCTATATACGAAATGACACGTTGTGTGAAACGTTGAGTCTGATATGGAGCAGAATGAATATTAAACAATGAATGGACAGTGAATGAACAATGAATGGACATACAGAGTGCAAGACGGCACATCACTTCCAAAACAAAATGGAAATATTTTAACATCATTACTACTCTCTTCTGCACTGTAATTATGTTCCCATTTTGTTCCGTTTGCAGCTTATATCAGGAGTCGCCCTTACAGTAGGAAGGGGGAAAAGGGTGGAGGAGCAGGAAAGGAAACTGTTGGAGAAGTTGACGTTGTATTTAGGGCTGCACTCAATGGCAATTTGTGTGCCTGTGGAGTCAGGAAGGACTACAGAGCTGTTACAGAGTCCTTTAACGGGGAGTGATACTGCTGTCAAATTAACACCCATCTCCACCCCCTGTGCCCACCTATGAATGCCAGTAGGGATTATGTATTACTGTCAAGGAGGTTTATGTGACAAAAGATGCCTGATTTTATTGAGGAAAGGAGGGATCCAGGAGCAAAGAAGGAAGGGACAGGCTCTCTATCTATCAAAGTTAGCTGGTTTTGGTAGTAACAGAACAGTAGGTGTTGGGAAAGATAATTAACGCGTGAAGTTTACAGTATTGTGAAATATTCTGTAAGGATGGATGTTGTATTAGAAAAACAACTCTGATGCTCAGTGGGGAGCAGCTCCATGCCTGAAGAGTCTTCACAAGTGCAAAATACGATGTATAAGTAAAACTAATGGATAAGATACCGATTAGCTCAAACTCTGATTTACATGAGGAAGACTGACATCCCTGTGAGTCAGGTATGCAGATCTTGTGTGCAGAAAGGATTTACTTTTGTTTGAAGAATTGCCAAGGTTTATGGAATCTTTGCCTTTGATATATTTAAAGGAAAATTTCCTCCAGAATTAAAGTTGGTCTGTGTGTCTATAGGTCTGCACATAAGCATGAGTATGTTTTACTTGATCAGTAGACTGTATTAAGAACTATTGTAAAAAGCAGGGAATAGGAGCGTATCATTTAACGTCTCTACATTTTCCAAAAAAAACCAAATTGAAATGTCCAAATTACCAATTTAAAGAAAAGTAGATTGTAGTATATCTTCCTGCACTGCAAAGCTCATTCCCTCCATCAACAAAATAATTTTATCAGTCAATTAATGAAAAAATTTATGCCACTAAAGAAAATAATGTGTTTGAAACAAAGTAATTGTTTTGTCTCCCACCTTATAACATCTCTTAAAATGCATCTATCAACGCATTTGTCCAGATGACAATAGTTCATGGATTATTTCTCTATTAATAGGGTGAGAAATGCTAAGAAGGGCATTTTATTATCCTGTGCAAATGAGGCCTTGTGATCTCAGTGCAAGTTCACAACAGTCCAGTGTGTCTATATGTCCCAAAGTCCATCTACCAATGTCAACATGCTTGAATGCCCATGCACCCAGAATGGATGACCATTAAATCTGAGGTCAGCATGAGTAATCTCTTCCCTGAAGGATAAGTTTATGAACTTATAGTTAAGCTGAGGAGCAGAATGATTCTTCTGTTTCATAACATTCTTTTTTATTTTCTACCCTGGGTAATGGGTGGCAGGCTGCACATAAACACAGACTACAAGCCAGAAGGTATTTGTGTTTATTCAGCACCCTTAGTCATGATAATTCTTTGATGCCTTGAGTGGCTGTTCTTCCAGAATATCTGCAAGGCCATGTGGACTATTTATGACTATTTGCAGAAGGTATCTTGCTCATTTTAATTATGCTGATGCTAAACAGCTGAGAGAAGCAGATTAGTTTGCTGTATCATCACTGTGCTAATGACAATCACTCAACTACTATTCCAAAGGCGACTGCACAATTTCTTTGCTGTCTCATTGTCTTGCAAAGGTTATCGATATTACACAGTATCTGTTGAGTATTGACTGTTCTGTATTGTTTAAGACATGAAACATAGCCCGTCCTGATAGAAATTAAAATTCTAAAGGAATCTGGTATGCAACATGCAATCTCACTGTGAAACTCTAAAATAGAAATTATCACAATTTTTAATTATGCATTTCTGTAGCTATTATTGACCCTTTTCTTCAGGGCAGTATGGATAAATACAATGCAACTAGGATAAAACTTAAGAGAACTGTGCAATTCCTTTTATCTACTATTTTATAAGTTTATTCTTTAACATAGCAGGTAAGTGTCCTCTGCATTGAAAACAGTGTGTCAGAGAAACTTAGGGCTGATTCATTTCACTGAGTGTGATAGTTTCACCTAATGTTGACCTACTTGTTCACAATCTCATTAACTGCAAATTAGCAAAGTAGGCATTTCTTTGGTGAAATTACTTTTTGTGCTGAAATAGATGTTTAACCTAACTCAAGTGAACCCCATCTCAAGAGTGCTTTCACCATAGACATCTACAGTTGAGTTGCATTAGATCCTTGATGACTTTCTCGTGATGACTGATTGCTTGCTCTGGCTGGGTGCAAGAAGAGATATTATGGCCACAGCACAGACCTTCAAGGAAGAAGATAAATGGGAAAACTGGGAAGTTGGCTGGCATTTTAATAATAATTATATACCAGATGTTGCTAAAATTAATTATATGCCTTTAACCGCTTTCAATATCTGTTATCACAGAATCACACAAAATCATAGAATGGCAGGGTTGGAAGGAACCTTTGGAAATCATCTAGTCAAACCCCCCTGCCAAAGCAGGGACACCTAGAACAGGCTGGACAGAAATGCATCCAGGCAAGTTTTGAATATCTCCAGAGGAGGAGACTCCACAACCTCTCTGGGCAACCTGTTCCAGTGCTCACCCTCAAGTGTCATGCAGGTGCTAGATATGAAACCCAGAATAGCCAGTCTCTGATAGGGCAGAAACAAGGTGAAGAACATTGTGCCAGTATGGACATCTACACTTGGAAAGCCCAGCTTCTCTCTTTAAAGGACGCCCAGTTTCAGTAGCTCTAAAACTGGGCAAGATGAATCTGGCTCAGAGAGATTATTTCAAACTTGTAAGATCTGTGTGACTGCAAAGCTTAAATCCAGGTTAGATAAGGCAGGGCTGAAGTAGGCAGTATTTGGCCAAGCTGTGAGGGGAATCAAACATCCACTGTGGGGAAAAATTGCATCTACCTTTGCTAGCTTGGTCCAGTGCTCTAGCTGTGGCCCTTCTGTGATAAGAGGACACAGCAGCCACCACCAAGGAGGCTTTTTCTTACTTCTTTCTTCATGCTGCTTCTTTCTGGAAATATATTACCTCAGACATATCTTACTTCACTATAAACAGCACTTTTCTTCACATAATACAGCATGTGACAAATATCACTCTCCACATATTTATTTATTATTTTTTTCTGTAAAAGAAAACAGAAACAGAGCTCTGCATAGTTCAGCTCTTTCCCATTTTAAGGACCACAGCCACAGTCTGGAGTGGGGTGATTCTCAACCTTCAAGTATCTTTGCAGTCTGAGGGCATGTGCTCTTGCCTTCAGGCATGCTCCCACAGGGGCTGTTTGTAATTCTCAAGTCTCTCTGGGGGTTATTAGGATTTTTGCTGGTGTCCCTTGAATAGTTAGAAAACAAGTTTTAAAAAAGATTACGGCCAGTGTCGAAACATTGATCAATAACTATGCATGGGTTCTGCTGTTGTATAGGAACACAAAACTGCGGCCATCAAATCCCATCCTCTGTAACTGGAGGCAACCTTGAAACTTGTGTTAAATACACCAGATCCTATAACAACTGTTTGGTCCACAACATTCTTCTCTCACACTGCAAAAATCCTTTACAAGATCAAATGCCCGTAAAAAGTAGTGTGTCCAGGATTATTCACCAGAGCAGGAACAGTTTGTCAGTATACACCTGGCACAAATCAGTTAAGCATTTTCACCATGGTCCAGGTGATTTTGGCAGTTTGAGCTCCAGTAACATTTTTTCCTTGAAACAATGATGAGGAACATCTCTCACAACATGACTGGAATTGTCACAAATATGACTGAAGTTCATCCTGTCAAATTATCATTATAATTCAAGCTATGTGGAAGCTGAAAAGTTATTCTCTTTGATGACTTGCTAATTAACTAAGTTGACAGATACGAAATCATGGAATTGTGATTTGTACCACAGTAGAAAAGGGTGTCTGACTGGCTGTTTATTCTTGACAAACAGAAATGTTTCTCACTCTCTTTTTTTCTTCTTTATTTTTCTTTTCATAATTTTTAGTAGAAATGGGTTTTATAGCCAGAACACCAGCCACACAATGCAATTTGCAGCAGACAGTGAATAAAAGTTCAGGTAATGTCTTTGCCATGGTCTAATAACTCATATAGGTGTTAATGAGGAGTGAGACGTGACTCGTAAGATCACTAGGTCATTGGGTTCGTGTATTTCACACTCTCTTCCTCAGACTGTCAGTGAGAGTGTGATCCGGTACCACAGTCACCACTGCTCATTACATTGAGTGTCACTGCTCCTTGTTATACCATATAATGGGCATGAATGTAATGTTCATTGTCTCCCCTACACAGCTCCTAGTTTAACTTTCTCTTGCTTTGAGCATCATTGACGGTTTTAGGCTGTTCTACAGTTTTCTGAAGCTCAGTAAAGCACGCACCAGAGTTAAGACAAAACTGCGAAGGACTGAGTTTGAAATTAAATTCTTCAAGTTAGAGTGTCTTCAGAGAGGTGTGTAAGCTACATGTCTAGGCTCTGATTATAGTCTGGAGACATCTAGGGCTCTTCTCAACTGCCTGCACTTCAGTACATTCTGTTGTTCGAGATTCTTGAGGGTGACCAAAACCCCTGCTCAGGGCTGGCAGATGTGACAATGATCCTACAGCAAACCTACAGCAAACCTTTGGAGTGGCAGCTCCAAATAACACCCTTATACCACCTCAGATGACACTGGGCACTTCTGCTTAGGCAGATGAATTGAGCTCCTTTTCATTATAGTCAGGGGAGCAAGGGCAGAGTGATTTGTTTCATCCTACAGCTGGCACCTAGTGGCTGGCCATTCATTGGGACTTCAATTCAGTTGTTGGAAGATGGCTCACCTGCTCTGAGTATCTAAGGTATCCTGCCTTGTTACCAGCTACCAGTCCAGAAGGACACAGCCTCTTTACACAGCTTAAATACCAGGAAGCATTTGCAACAGCACTAGAGAATTACATTTAGAGAATCAACTTTAGCCATGGGAGCCCAAAGACTGTACAAAGAGCTTACCTTGTATGCAGACCGGCACAGAAGTGTCTGAGATGGGAAGTTAGCCTGTAATTGCTGTCACCTAACTAAATCCTCAAATACTAAGCTTTCTACTTAGGAACAAAATTCAACATTTAGGGGCTCTGTAAATATAAGTCTTGAGTACCATCTGAGGGGCCTGGATGCCTGAGATATCAGTACCCAGGATGGCAGGTATAACAGTTGGAGGCCAGGCAGGATACACTCGCAAATCTCAAGTGGCACTAGAGGCTTATTTTTATCCAGGTTACTAGTAATCTTCAGTATCTCTGCTACACTGTTGCCTTACCCAGTTGGTAACTCCCCTTTCTAAATCTATTTCTATACCTAATCCTAAAATTTTTTAACTGCCTCCAGGCACATACATTCACAAGGAAATGTGGGTTACAAGCAAAAGCCCCTTTTTTTGGAGAGTGGCGTCCCCTACTTTTAGATTATGTCACGATAGGGCAATCACAGTGAACATAAAGACCCTGGGAGGAACAATGACAGGCAGAGGAACCCCAGTACCCTAATCAGGGAGAAAGTCACCCCAAAGTGGCTGCCCCTAGGACCACTGAAGGAACAGGATCATCTCATCGTCCCATCAGCCGAGACACCAAAGGAAATCTCTGCCCAGCAGGCTGTGCAGACCAAGGAGATTATTGCCTCCAGGGGTACAGATTCATCATGGGATGTTAATGGCACTGTACAAAACTTATGGGATGTTCTAAAGGAATTGTGGGAATGTGAAACATCCTATGGGCTGCATAGGGGAAGGATCAAAAACAAGGAAAGGGAGGAATCAAGATGGACTGGAAAGGAAAAAGCATGGGGAAAGAGAGAACAAGGAGCTGAAAGGTTGGATGTAAACAGGCTGGTCAGCATACCTGTCTGACCGAGCCCTGTGCTTGGTCACTGCAGTGTACCCTACATTCTGATTAAATCCTCTTTCTAAGTATCTCCTTGATGGAGGCACCCTCTCTTCTGGCCTGGCATATGTGAATGTGAGTGAGGATGGTGAGAGGTCTTGGTGTCTGTGCTGAGGAAATGCTGAGGACCTGCACTTCCCAAGGTCTGGTGGGCAGCTGCCAGGAGAGAGCAGGTCTGAGTGCAGCTCCTGGATACACCAAGGGTATCAGACCAGTTCCTGGAGAGACCTACAGCATGTGTGAGTCTGTCACATCAGAAGCCTTCAATACTGTCAACAGGAGAAAGAGGTCCAGGCTATTGGGGTCTGTTCATGTCTGTGAGTGTGATACTTATTTCTGTGGGTGCTGACAGAGAGAGAGCATTCTCCGTGTGCTGGTTTGTGTGGCCAGCTGTATTGGGGTGTGTGTGGACACAGAGCTGCAGTAACATCCATCAATACCACCAGGACAGAAGAGGCTTGTAGCTCACTAGCTGGCCACCTCTAACAGTTAGATGCCCTGGTGGAGACGTGGTGCTGTAGTTTTATCTCCACCCATGCTGCTTCCTGCAATCCATCAGTCCACACACTGGTGAGAGAGCAACCCACAAGGATACATGCCCATGGTGTGGGTCCCTGCTTGTTGCTCCTCACTCTGTTAGTTTACCAGCTGGATGAAGGCTCATCCTCACCACACTCTAAGTTTCAGACTTTTTCCCTCTGTTACAAAGGATCATGCTTCTTTTATACTTCTTTTCATGCTGATTCTTTATTTCAAAAGCCTCGTTCTATTTCCGTATTTAGTGCTTAATTCAGCTGATGGCTACTTGGCTGCCTTTCTCTTCAACATCATCCTAGTTTTTGGGCAAACATCCTCTCAAGCTGTTTTGGGTATTCCATTCACACACACACTTTTTACACTCACATCGCTATTTTATCAGATATTCTTATCCAGGCCACTTTGCCAAGGCTATGCCTCAGGGGAACCTTCACACTGGGATGCGGAAAGAGCGACCCAGGCAAGATGCAGGCTGGAAACGTGTCTCCTGGCTCTTGAGCCAGTGATGAAACCACTGGAGTAGTTTGTGAGTTATGAGCATTGTATATCTGTTTTGAATACTCTCTTCTTTCCCCCATGTCACTAGGGATTTAGGTCCTCACTCTACAGGAATGCCCTTCATCAGCTTGGCTACACCTAACACCCCTTCAGGCTTTCCTGTCTCCAGCAGAGTGGGGTCAAACATTTGCTATGCCAGTAAGTCAGGTCATACCCGAACATGGAAAATAATAGGAATATAGGAATAGGAATATTAAAAAAAATTACATTTTTTCAGTACACCTTTTACTATTTTTTCTCTGATGTATCTACTCTTTTTATAGTAATATACCACTCAAAGCCAAGTAATACAAATAAGTTAAAAACCTTTTCTTAGCTCAACCAACTTTTAAAATATCCTAATCATATTAGGGTATATATATTAGCTAAAATCAATGAAATTGACTGGATATTTAGCAGAATTGTCACTGGAGTTGTTTTTAATATTGATTTAATTAGACTTTCTAAGTGCTCTGAGGTCTCGATAACATTTTTGTTATTATTTCCTGCAATAAGTCATATAAAATCTTCAAAGACTGGCATGTATTCTAATCCTGTTCTGAAAAATCACTGTTTATTTGCTGCTATACTTAATTGATTTAACCACAAATTTAAATTATAATTAATCACAATTAGAATTTTTTCCAAAAGAGAGTGTTGGAAGGCACTTGCCAAAGGGATATGAGGAGATTATTTTTATCACTTAATCCACCAACAATAACTACAATGGCAATTACCATGTAACAGGCAAATAACACTTATCTGATAAAATATGTGTTGTCTCTAGACTCCTTGGTATTAAGAAAATCCACAGTGTTGAAGAGGATTTAAAAACATTTACCACATAGCATTCAAAACAGGAAGAGCTGCTGTAAAGTCATAAAAAAATTCAGAGCTATGAGATGATCCCACTTGTTTGATTTTTATTATCTATCTCAGAAGGAAAGCTAGATCATCTGCTGGCATAAAGTGTTGCCACTAAATTGACCTTAGCATATACCAGCTGGTGATTTGCCCAATATCTTTTGTCTGTACTATTTAGGACTAGAGAATTTATGGCTCAGTTTTGGACAACTTGAATGAAAGAAAATTATAGCATAACCTTACAATCTCTACTGATTTTTCAAGGAGCTGAGGAAAGGACTAAGTTCTTGGAAAGATAAATTATGAAATTAAATTAAGATGAAACTAAAAGAAAAATGTCCTGAGTCAATCCCTTGTCAATGGTGCTATTGCACACACAGCTGTTTCGTTACTAGTGCTTTCCAGAGACTTAAAATCTCTGCTAACACATTGGAATACAAACATGTGGGCATTTCTCATTCCAGATCACTGAAGTCTGGAGCTGTCCAGGTCTTGCTGGCGATGTGATCACCACCCTGGGAGCTCAAGATGCGTCCTATATCTTTTCTAATATATATATATATATATATATATATATATATATATATATTGCTCAGGAAGGTTGTAAAGTCTTGTTGTGGTTCAACCTGAGCAACTGGCAAGTGGGCATCCCAGTTTCCCCGTCAGAGGGTTGCAGGAGAGAAACTGAAGAAACCTCTTCCGCTCTTATTTCCTTTTCGAGCTGTTACGTCTCTCTTGCTCTCTTTTCTCTTCCTTTCTCTGCCTCCTTCTCAGAAGGGACAGAGGTTGAAGAGAGCCTCTGGTGTTTTCTTTAGTGGCCGGTGCAGAAAAAATGATGACAGGCTGCAGGAGGGAAATCGGCTGGACAGAGCAGGAGGACATGGGCGCCTCTCTCCTTGCCTCCACTGAGGTGGTACTGGAAGCCCAGGCGCCAGAGTTGATGCAGGGAATCCAAGCAGAAAAGTTAAATGGGCTCCTATAAGGACAGAGTCAGAAAGCGCTGATGAGACACGGAGGCGGGAAGAGGCGTGACTTTGTCCCCCATTCTTTGGGAAGTGCAGTGAAAAAGGCACAGGTGTGCCTGGCACGGGAGAGGCAGCTTTGGCCCCTTCTTAACATGTGCCCTCCCCTCAGGGCACGACAAGTGGACGGAGAGGTGCGCTGCTCTGGAGGTAGCGGGTCCAAGAACTCCCAATTGGGAGTCTTGTCTCCATGATGGAGCATCTGCTAAGCCTTGCAGCAGCTGAGCTTCCCCGAGGGACAAGTGAAGAGTGCCAAGGCTGGAGCAGTCTCTCTCCCCTGAGCTCCACCACATTCTCCCAAGGGCAGGTGCCTGCTTCCTCTCTGGGGCCATCTCTGTGCACCGCAGGAAGAGTTCCCATACTCGGAGCAGTCTTCAGCGCTTTGATGGATGCACAGCGGAGCCTGCTATGCACCTGGGTCCCTCCTTCTTCTTACCTGCTTGGATTTCCGAGGCTGCCCGTCCAGGAGACCTCTCTTTCCAACCTTCTGTGCTTTCGCTCTGGTTGCCCGTTACTGCCTTCCTCACAGGCGGGTTTTCTCTTTCGGCTTGCTTGCGAGGAGCCTGGTAACCTTTCCATTCAAGAGTTTTGTTAGACAGGTCAAGCCAGGGCTGAACTGGAGCCAATTCTGCTCTTAAAAGCAAAGCTGGCTCCTTTTACCTTCTCTCCTGGCACGAGGTCTTTGGGTGTTTGGTGTGTGCAGCAACTGGAGGCACCTGCAATGGAAAGGTGGCGGTTAAGAGGTGGCAAGGACCTACCTGCCCAGTTGCTTCCTTTGGCTCTGAAAGGCCCATTCCCTGGATGGGTTTGCTCAGCTCAGCCGAGCCCCTTCTGGTGGGATTTGTGCACCAAGTGCCACGGCCGACCCGCATCAGCTGGACTCTGCACCTTTGCAGAGCTGCAGGCTGCCGGATGACCTTGCTTGTTCCTGCGGTGGCAGCAGTGCCACTTTCTGAGGGGGGAGGCTTTGGTTGTCATGCTGTTTGTGGCCCTGACATACCTCTGCTGCTTCTGCTTCCAGCTGCAGCGCTGGTGATCCGTCACCCGGGGCCCTGGCAAGCCCAGGCACCTCCTCCTCCAAGAGTTCCCTCGCGTGCTCAATCAGGAACTCCACCAGCTGGGTCACCTGCACACACAGAGCCATTGCTTTCCCCCTGGGTGGCTGAAAACGGCTCAAACAGCCCCTCCCACTCTGCACCCTTGCTTCTGCCCAGAAAGCTGCAGCTATGCCCAGGGCTGCTCTTCACAGCACCTCTCCCTGTCCCCCAGCGTCTGCTGAAGAACAGAGGCAGCCGCGGAGCAAAGGGCAGCAGAGCTTGGCTGGGCACGGGAGGCTGTAGCCAGCAGGTCAACACAGCCTACCTTCTGCGTCTCCTGCACCAGGACATCCAGGGGGAGCGCGTGCTCCTCAGGTGGGCTGAGGAGGTTTGGCCCCACGCAGATGGCCAGGTTCTGGGCGGTCATCCTGCTGGTGGCCACGTTGCTGCTGATGGTATGCAGCAGGGCCAGCAAGCGCTTGAAGAGCAGGAGGTTGGCTTTGGGCAACTTGCTGGCCACCCTGAGGGAACAGGCACACAAGGGTCATCAAGGAGACGCTCTCGGCAGAGGTCACGCGGGCTGATCTCACCCAAGCCCAGCCGAGGGAAGGCTCCCTGGCAATGCCTGCTCTCCAGCAGAGGGACTGCCTTTGCTGAGCTACGGCCACCTCCCTCCCTC
>NW_015091118.1:4292586-4403503 GCF_001431845.1 Calidris pugnax | reverse complement strand
CCAACCTCTCTACAGTGTCCTTTCAAGTAGTTGTAGAGAGTGATGAGGTCTCCCCTCAGCCTCCTCTTCCTCATACTAAACAGTCCCAGCTCCTTCAGCCGCTCTTCATATGATTTGTCTTCTAGGCCCTTCACTAGTTTCGTTGCCCTCCTCTGCACTCGCTCCAGCACCTCGATATCTCTCTCGTATTGAGGTGCCCAGAACTGGACACAATACTCCAGGTGTGGCCTCACCAGTGCCGAGTACAGGGGCACAATCACCTCCCTACTTCTGCTGGTCACGGTATTTCTAGTACAAGCCAGGATGCCGTTGGCTTTCTTGGCCACCTGGGCACACTGCCGGCTCATATTCAGCCGCTTGTCAATTAGAACCCCCAGGTCTCTTTCCTCCAGGCAGCTCCAGCCACACTTCCCCGAGCCTTTAGTGCTGCATGGGGTTGTTGTGGCCCAAGTGCAGAACCTGGCACTTGCCTTTGTTGAAACTCATGCCATTGATCTTGGCCCAGTGATCCAATCTCTCTAGGTCTCTCTGTAGAGCTTCACTATTCTCCTGGGAATCAACACCCCTGCTTAACTTGGTGTCATTTGCGAACTTGCTGATGATACACCCTATGTCCTTATCGAGATCGTCAATAAAGTCGCGAAGTAGAAATGGTCCTAACACTGAGCCCTGAGGCACACCACTTGTGACCAGCCGCCAAGCTGGATTTGAATGCATTGGGCACCACTCTTTGGGACCTCGCAGTCAGCCAGTGCTTGATCCAGCAGATCGTATGCTCGTCCAGGCCGTGTGAAGCCAGTTTTTCCACCAGATTTGTATGGGGGACAGTATGGAATGCTTTTCGAAAATCCAGGTATACAGTATCAACAGCCTTTCCCTAGTCCAATAATCTGGTTATCTTGTCATAGAAGGAGATCAGGTTCGTCTGGCAGGACCTGTCTTCCGTAAACCCATGCTGACTAGGCCTGATCCCCTGGTTGCCCATGATGTGGGTTTTGATGGCGTTCAAGATGACCTGCTCCATGACTTTCCCTGGTATTGAGGTTAGACTGACAGGCCTAACCAGCAGCTGTATGGAATCCTCAACTCAGAGAATCCCCTAGGGTGGCAGGGACCTCGGAGGTCATGCAGTGCAACCATCAACCTCACACTGCCAAGGCCAACACTAAACCCTGCCCCAAAGCACCACCTCAACCTAACCTCTGCACCATCTATCCTTCTTTTCAATACGTCCAGGGATGGCGATTCCACCACTTCCTTGGACAGCCTTTTCCAATCTTTGATAACCCTTTGGAGAAGAGCCACCTCTCTCCAGCCTCCTTTTAGGTTGTCAGCTTTGCCAAGCTCCTTTTTCCTCCTGAGGATGTGTGGACGTGTCCCAGGAAGCTTCCTTCACATATCGCTTCCATCTGCCATCCCTCTTTCTGCAGGTGGGCCACTCTCCCTGTGCCACTGCCACGAGGCTGAGAAGGGCATGTTTCCTCCAGCCAATGCTGGGGTGCAAGAAGAAAGGCTCTCTCTTGTTCCAGGAAAGGGAGAAAGGGGATGCACCCTGGCAAGAGAGTCCAGAGAGGCAGTTGCCACACAACTCCATGTTTCTCTTTTGACCCTAAGTCCAACATTCACCCCTGCTTGGTTCTTCACAAAATAGCTGCGTCAGAGGCAACTCTTGGCACTCTCTCTTAGACGCCAGCCTCTCAAACGTGGGGAAACTCCAAGAAGCAGAGCAGCCCCAAAGAGCGGGGCCCCGGGAGTTGCAGAGGAGTCCTTCCCTATGCGCAGAGGGAAGAAAACATCCTTCTGCTTGCTTGAGCCAGCCTTGTTTCTTTGGCTCCACGTGGTTGAAGCTATGTCAAGAGAAGCTAAAATCCCAAACCCAAGCCTTTGTGTAACCTTTGGTAGAGGGGAAGCAAGAGAAGGAGAGATCAGGAAGGAAGGAAGTGAGGGGAGAGGTGAGAGTGTGAGCAGCACTTCTATGCCTCCTTCTCATGCACCATATATTTGCAAATATGATTGTCTCTAGAGGGATGTACTGGATTCCTGAAAATTTGGATAGGGAAGCACACACATCTTTCATCTTTGCATTTGCCATTGCAATTTTATAAGGGTAAAGTTATGAATAAGACGGGAGGATTGGAGGCCCAAAAGCTTTTCAGGGTTGTGCTGTGGGGAGGACCAGACAGGAATGTGACCCAAAACTGACCAACAGGGTATTCTGCTCCTCCTCTCCTGCAGGACTTGCTTAGGATATGAGGCAGCCGGGTACCTATGAACTGCAAAGCTTGGTTGGGCCCAGAAGGCTTTAGCCAGCAGGTAAACACAGTGTACCTTCTGTGTCTGTACCTTCTCTAAATGCCTTCCGTATTTACATCTTGCCTGGATTTGCCATAACTGGAAAATATATCACTGTGTGAAAGATATATGATATTGCTCAGTTATTTGGGGAAATATAAACAAATGTACGAGTCAAGAAAAATACATAATTCCCTCAGAGATCTGCACGTTTCATTTGTTAAGTAATTTAACTGAGCTGCACTTTACATTAGATTTAGTGACAGCACAGATTAGAAGAGACCTGGGGTGCTTGAACAAGGTCTTATTCAGCATCAGGCTTCCTGAACACTCCCCTTACTGTTTGTCTACTCTCTGTGGGTAACAGCAATGCCATTTTTGACAAGGTAACATATGGGCATTCTGTAGAGTTCCTGGAAGGAGACATCTAGAAAGATAACTAAGTATGGGCTTTCCCAGATGCTCATATTTGAAACCCTGGAAAAAGAGACAGAACCTGACTGTACAATTTGCCTCTGAGCCAACATAGCTAAATCAGAGAGCTCCCTCTCAGAGGCAGCTGTACTTCACTAGTGACTTGTCCCCTATAAATATCACAGATTGCATGTGAATTTTATCTTACCACAGTCTGTCTTTTGCTTGATGAAAGTTAAAATAATTACACAATCACAGGATCATTGTATAATTCAGGTTGGAAGGGAGCTCAGAAACTCTGTTTTGTCCAGTCAGTGGTATCAGTGTAAAATGTATTTTAGAGGGTACCTGAGTTGACCCTTTCTATATTCCACAATGAACTTCATTCTAGGGCTTCTTTAAGTCTTTAGAGCAACATGTCGGATATTTTCTGTACTTGTCAAAATCAGCTTGAAAATATGAACACTGAAGGTTGTTTTGATAACTGCTTCATTATATAGGTTCATTATAAATCACAGGGATAGTTAGCTGTAACATCTGTACCACAATTATGGCTTACTCCTCTGTAGAGGTAAGAGCAACACTCTGATCAAAGTTAGTGCAGATTTATGTGGAAGATTTTGAGTTGAAAGTATCTTCTGCTCCCTTACAGCTGGTGGGAATGACTAGCACAGGACAGAATGAAGAGTCTGTATATATATCCAGATGAAAAGATACTGTTTAAGTGAAACCTTGGTTGGGGAGAGGAGAAGAGGTTGTGGTCAGTGCTGGGAGGGCATGGGGAATGCCTCCTGGGTTAGAGGAAGCAGCTTTGGGAGAACAAAAACCAGGCAGTGCACATCATGTGTGTGGTCCTGGTAGTTGTACCTGCCCAGTGGTCAGCTTCAGTCCTTTGTCATGGAAGATGCTCATGCACCAAGGTGTAGGGCCTCTCTGGGGACTCCTCTGGGCTGTGGAATGATCCCCAATCAAAACAAATGACCTTTGGAAATACTGCTACCTCTTCTGCTGTCAGTGCAAGGGGTATTGCTGTGACCAGGCACTCCCTAACAAAGCAGACAGCAACACACAGTGCTGAACACCACACTTCAAACCACTTCACTCTGCACGCCTCAGCTGCTAGAATTGCCTCAGGTGGGAAGGTACTAAAGAAATTACACTCATGAGCACAGAGAAAAAAATTGTCAAGAACAGGAAGAAGTGAAATAGGACTTGTGTTTCTCCATGTTTTATTTTTTTCGGCATAATTGTGTACTCAAAATCAAAATAAAAGTTCTTTAGCTGTTTAATTTCAAAATTCTGGCATATCTACTAGGAGATTAGTGATGTCCTGAGCAGAAGTTGAGTGAGAATATACTATTTGTTTCTGTGTTAGCTTTTAAAATTCTGTTTGGATAATTAAACTGACAATAATGTAAGTGTTGCCACGTTAAATCTTGCTTGGTTAAAGCAGCCATGGGAATTAGATTGTTACAGCCTTTTTCTGTGAGCTGTGTTAACCTAACGTTAACACACATAAAAACTCAGCCACCAAATAACCCCATTTTACCAGTGCACCTCAGGAACTGACTGGCCTACAGACCATATATCCTCTGGGCTCTGAAACCACTAAGCGGGGACCTCATTAAGGTAGTGAAGTCTCTGGGCTTCTCCCTGGTAGCTAAGAAATACCAGTGGCCTACAATTGAGCTTGTGAAACGTGGGAATTGGAGCCAAAACACAGAGACCTGTTGCCTGTCTGTATGGTAGGTATCGCATGCTCTGTATCTCCACTAGTTAAGCACTGCCTGAGGAACCAAAAAGAAGGTATTCAGGTAATTTCCACTTTTGATAGTGTTTCTGTGCATACTTCTGAATTATTTTCTAATCACATCAGTCTGTCTGACGTTCCTATTTTTTTCCTTTGTTTTACTGAATAAATCATAAAGCACTGCTGGTGTCTTTTCTGCACATTAATACACCTTTTTGCAATAGGGATAGTAAAACGTGGACTATGGCCTCCACATTGTAGAACCAAACTTTCTACTGATTTGTACTCACACTTGTACTAACAAAACATAGGGTCAGTTCTGAGAAATTGATATATTTTAGAGCATGTGTGATCCTTATTCTAAAGTTGTCTTTTAAAGCAGATGAGAGAAATTACACCTTCAAAATGCACATTTTTTCCCAGACAACAGAAGATTTTTCACTGAGGGACTGTTCACTGAGGTACATCTGCAGTGGGGGCATCTGCAGTGAATTCCAGCACAACACTTCAAAATGTGAGCTATTCTTTTAGAAGCTTGATGTCATGGGCATCACAGAACAACAGAAAATTTGAGGTTGCAAAGGACCTCTGGAAATGATCTGGTCTGACCCACCAGTCACAGCTGGGCTGACTTCATAGTTCAATAAGGTTGCTAAAGGCCTTGTCCATCATTAAGTTTTCCTCCTCTTCCCCTGCTTTTGCAGATTTTCTTGTGGGGTCAGGTGTGCAAGCGAAGTCCCAGGAGATGCAGTCACCCAACCTGCTTCCTGTCCTCTCACCGCAGGTGCAGAAGGGAGGGTGATATCATTCAGTGCGTAGTCAGGATGAATGAATCACAACTTGTTTTAAGATCACTTATTGGGGATTATCTCTCTACCTTTCTCCCCTAACATTTGCATTAATTAAAATGCAAAGGTTTGGAGAGATCAGAGCATTGCTGCCTCATATCTGATTGCAGGCAGTATGGAGCAGCCACCTCTGGGCTTCATGACACAAGATTTGGGAGTAAAAGGGGAGCTGTGGGAAGAGATCAGAGTAAGCAAAATGGGAGCGGTCCGATAAGAGACAGAAAAGAAAAAGAAAGATTTTGGAAGAGCAAAGAGTATGAATCACTTTACTGTACAAACCTGAAGGAAAATTATATATACTGACCACAGCAGAAGCTGAAATAAAGGGGGAAAAGGAATTTAACATAGGAAAAAAGTGCACCTGCAGAATGACAACAAATGAGGCAGTAGCTGCAGTGCAACGCTGTGGAGCACAAGCTTCACAGGAACAGTTACTACAAACAGTGGGAAAATACAAGAGCAGTGGAACAAACTCACAAAGACAGTAGCATACCCAGCTGCAGCTCCATAAAAACATTTACCTGAACACACAGACAGAGGTTGGCCCGGGAAATTATGTCATTTCCAGATAGTGCGAAGTTTCAGCATGAAAATATGAGGTGCCCCTCCCTGAAAGAGAATATTTGAGAACTTTACTGCCCGGCAGGAAAAGAGCACTGCAAAACTACTGAGGATTAGGGTATCATGCTGCCTTAAGGAGTCATGTCCACACCACAGATACCACCCTGAGGGAACTTTGCAAAAACAACAGATGTGAGAACTAAATTATTGCAATTCAAATACATCCAGGATTGATGGGAGGGGAACTGGAAGGGCATTATACAAAGTCTCTGGTCTTTCTTCTTTCACAGCTGCTCTGTTAAGAACTGGGAAGACCTAAAGGCAGAGCCATGACTTCTGGCAAGGTTTGAATGATGGAAAGTGCCATTAATGACTGAAGAAGCAAGGAGAAACAATGAGAAGCTGCAACCAACCTTTAATGCCCCAAATTACCCTACCATGCCTATGTCAAACAACACTATGCAACTCTCTAAAAAACAGAAAGACACTGAGTTGCTGGAGTGTGTCTAAAGAAGATCAACGAAGCTGGTGAAGGGTCTGGAGCACAAGTTCTATGAGGAGCGGCTGAAGGAACTGGGGTTGTTCAGCCTGGAGAAAAGGAGGCTGAAAGGAGACCTTATCACTCTCTACAACTCCCTGAAAGGAGGTTGTAGCAAGGTGGGGGTCGGTCTCTTGTCCCAAGTAACAAGAGATAGGACAAGAGGAAACAGCCTTAAATTGCTCCAGGAGAGGTTTTAGATTAGAGGTTTAGATTAGATATTAGTAAGAAATTCTTCACTGAAAGGGTTTCAAGCATTGGAACAGGCTGCCCAGGGAAGTGGTGGAGTCACCATCCTTGGATGTGTTTAAAAGATGTGTAGAGGTGGTGCTGGGAGACATGATTTACTGGTGGTTTTGGCAATGCTAGGTTAATGGTTGGACTTAATGATCTTAAAGGACTCTTCCAACCAAAATGCGTCTGTGTTTCTATGATGCTAAAAGACACATGGCTGGGAGAATGGCAGTATCATGCAGACTGAGAAAGGGCACAAATATAATACTCATAAATTGACATGGGCTAATAAGCAGCTCAGTGAATAGGGACCATGAAGGTCTTCAGTTTTGAGATTCCTATCCAAGTGAATAAATAGCTTGGGAGATACATACTTCACATACAGTCCAGTGAGAGCTCCACAGTACCACACATTCTTAAATCTGTGTGTAACTGTACCTGGCAGGTAGTTTCATCAAGCCAGACTTACTTTGAATAGAAAAAAAAGTTACATTTGCATAAAACTTGTTCATATGTAATTACTGGAAAACATGGACAATGTGAATGATGTTGAGTCTGTGTTAACTAAAACACATGCAAGTTCAGACATGCTGGGGCCCAGGGAATCTCAGAAATGTTCATATAAAGGGTAAAACCTTAATGTGTTCGAGAAGCAAAAGTGTTCAGTGAATTAATTTGTGAACATGGACTATCCAACAAGCAGAGAGTCCTTTTGAATCATTTGGTGATCATTCAGTGACATTTTGCCCAAAGCAGAGGTAGTGGGTTGAGCTGGGCTTGGATGTAGAGTAGAATCAGCAGAAAGAAAATTTGGCTATTACTCTTACATGCAGTAATTTTGGTACACCATCATATTTACATGGAAATATGGTTTGTGGTTTATGATTACAAGTCTTTTGGGGGTCAAGTTTGTTGGAATGACTCAAAGTCTTAGATACATGTGTTTCCTTGATGGAAGAAATGTCTTCTATGAGGAAATGGACTTTACCAATCCCTGCAAATCCCAGATGAAAAAAAAAAAAAAGAAAAGCTAAGAAGATAAGAAATGTCATAAGGAAGGAAATAAGCCTGAAGGTCTGTAAATGCTTTATTTTACAGAATTCCCATGCTTGCTGCTCTGTTTCTGTTTGTTCTCAGGGAATGGTTGCATGTACTGTATCTGTCAGAAGTTGGATGTTACCTTGACATGTATAAGGCAGATGTAAGGAAATATAATAGCAATATCCTGCCATTCAGTCTTTCATGCTTTATGGATAACCCATTAGCCATTAAGTGGTTGCAAAACACACATACAGGGAAGACCTTATTTTTTTTTTATAAGAGTTATATCTATTCCCCATAGTTTCCTTACTTTCAGAGTACTTTTCTGGAAAGTTGCAACTACCTTTTAGCATAAATCAACATAAGTGGACATAAATGGAAGTCCATGAGCTACTCTATTGCAAAGAAATAGAGTGGAAATAAGTCTTACTCTACTCTGAGGCAAATTAAATTGGATAGACATTCTGCGACACAAATTTATTTCCTGAACATTAAGCCACGTCCAGGAGATGAGGATGTATAAGAAAATCCACATACAGCTCTGGAAAAGCCACTTGGTGCTGTGTGCATTCATCATTATTTGTTTATTTGTTCTAGCATGGCAAGGTACCAGATGCAGGAAATGTCACTGTGAAATACCAGATAATGGAATAGAGGCAGTTTCTAATTATCCCTTACAAGAAAATGTCGGACACATATGGGGCCCACTGAAACCAGAGCAGAGATGCGGCTGTAAAGTGTAGTATATGTTCCAAAACCTGTAAATATAGCTTTACAATATGTAGGTATTAACTCCAGGACTAAAGAGGAGCTTAGTTGTGTTTGGCCTCTCTATGATCAAAATGACTAGTTCTCCTAAAGTCTGAGACGCTTGTCTATTACTAGTAAAACCATAGCATGTTCCAGAAAAGTAGCTAAAACCAGTAATTATCTTGTCTGAAATAAAGGGTTCAGAGAAATGAGTGCCAGTGCGTATCGATTCTGATGGAAAATATCCAAATTCTGCCATGCAATTGCTACAACAATAGGCAGTTCGGAAGCGAGGCATCATCAGCTTATGACTCATCGGTGTCCTTTGAGAGGTCAGGGTGTGTGGGACAGAACTGTCTGTGGGTTTCGTTTCTTCTTGGCAGGAATGGAGCCACAGGACATGATCATCTGATGCAACAACACAAGTAATCTCTCAGACTTCATTAACAATTGCATACTACAAAGAGACAATGTCAGAATAGATGAAAACCCGCTGAAACCTGGAAGAGGCAGATCATCAAAGCTGGCACACAAATATCATTGTAGCTTTCTGCTTCCGCTGGATTTGCTATATTTCATTAGTATTACAATGTTTTCAAAAGGGCACATGCCAATGAATAGCTGGACTACAAAGCAGACTTTATGATTCTGATGACATGCTTATGTAGGACATATATGCTAATGAAAGTCAAAAAGTGATGAGGAACATTTACTACTTGTCTAAAAGTACGTATGCAAAGTGTGGTCTAATGTACCTTAGATATAGGACATAATTTACACATTTCCTTGGTAAGTGTGAGAACATGACTGATGCTGTCAACTTGGTGACCAAACATCTTTCAAAACCTCTTGGCTTCAAAGAATAATTTTGTTAATGGTCTTCCACATTATCGTTCTACTGAGTTCAATGAGTCTGTCAGGAAACCCCCATTTGAACATGACACATTTTGTATTCTCTAACCATCTGTCACACAATACCACTCTGGAACAGGAAGATCACAAATCAAGCATCAGTGGCTATTTCCTTTTCCTTCTCCAAATCACTATCTGAAACACAAGAGACTCACATGAAGATGCTATATACTCAAGAAATAACTTTGGGTGATTAATATTACACAACATTATTCCAATTAGCATCTGTGACCTCCTAGTGATAAAGCCACCAGGACGGAGCTGAACATATGAAGGTTTGCTGAGATTAAACTGTCATGTTTACTATATGATTAATAGATTTATTAAGGCAATAAAAATGCTGAACATGCTGGAAAACAGCTGTTTTTATCTATAAAAGATCAGAATGTCTTCTATGAAGCCAATCCATGAATTTTTAGAATTGCATGCTGGAAAACATGGTAAGAAGCAATATAATTATCAAAGATATTCTATTAATGAAGTGATAACATATGCAATAGCAAGGGCACCTGTATAGTTTTTGATAATAAGGTTGCAGCTGAAAATTCGGAAGAACCTCCAATGTATCAGTAGCACGGCATATTCTTCCTTAGCCTACACAAAATCATGTGCACATAAAATCACTTTTGAGGGAAAATATTCATTAATATTAAGAATGTCATGGAAAGACACAGAATAAAAGAACCTTTCTCTGTCTTCATATCCTAGATAATCCAGGAACTACAAATGTTCACAGGAGACGTGGCTATTTGAGAAAAATAACTGCAATGTAGTTTTGCATATGTTTCATTAGCAGATGATGTGAGTCCACGAGTACAAAAGTAGTGGAAGAGTGCAGTGTATGCCAAATAAATCTTAAGACTTCAATCGTAATTAGGTCCAGCATTTCACTACAGCAATCCTATAACAACAGCAAAGAACTTATTCTTCATTAATATAAAAAAAAATATTCTTTTTCCGTATGCACTGCAATGTTCAATTTCAACCGAAAATGTGTTTTGTAATTCATTAATAAGCATGCATAAACATTACTCAGTTACCTGTCACTACAGTGACTGCTTTTTAAGACTTTGATTTGAAACACTTGACAAGCTTTCTGTCAGGAAACAGAAAAACGGAAGGAGGCAGGAGAATGGAATATTCATGTCAGGGGGGTGGAACTAAATGATCTTTAAGGTCCCTTCCAACCCAAACTGTTCTATGATTCTATGATCTGTCCTTTGAGGTGCTACAGTCTAAGAAGCATTGCTTTAGCATGCTGAAATTCTTTGGCATATGTCATTTGTGCAGCAGAACTCTTCAAGGGAAGGTGACTTTGCGCCTTATAGCCTGTTGTTCTATAACACTCAAGGCAAATGAATGTCTTTCACTGTGAACCCTCAATAGAATGGGTGAGGAGTGCCAGCTGCTGTATTTAAATGCCTTGAACTGCATTTGTGAACATTCTCCCTTGTTCTTCTTCAAGCAATTATAATGCTGCTGTAATGGTGATTATCAAATATTGGGCTAAAAAATGAGCAGTAAGTTACTCCAAAAAGTTACCACACAATATTGCTCTTTTCCACCTGGGATCTATTTCAGTGACAATCAGTGATATTGCATTGAAGCCCCTAAGTCAGAAAACTATCAAGATGTCTGTGTTGCAAAAATGATGGTAGATGTTTCTGTTACTATATCAGTATAAAAGAGAGGCACAAATAATGTAATAAAGTGTTACATTGTAGTGAGGGATTGAGCAGAATAGATCCAATACAGTTCATTATTATTCAGTTTTCTGTTTCTCTCTTAAAAAAGCCTAAAAATACTTTGAGTATATAGACAATAAGCAATGATAAAAATTTGGGCAGGGCATGGAACTGAATAGAGCAGCCATCATTATCTGAATTAAGGAAAAATATTTAGGATGAAGACAAGTAAAAAAGAAGTTCTAACAAGAAAGTGTAGTAGACAAGTCTCATAAACTGCTAATAGTTCAGCCTAGGAACAAAATCTTTTCTGAGTATGGATAGAAAGAATCAGTCCTGCTTTAGCTCTGTGAGGAGCAGCAGATTTATTCTCCCTCTCAGATACATATATCTATTTTCAGCATGTGTGTTTTTTTCACGGGTTTTGGTCTGTGTATCAGACTGCTCAGAATGGGGAGCAGTTAAAAAAATTCCCTGCTGTTATTGATCTATGACCATTTTAAAAACAGTGTAGAGTCTCTGCTTGGAGCAGAGTCATGCTTGTGGCATAAGCTAGGAATAGACCAGCTGGCCTAGGAAGCAGGGAATCTGGGGCAGGACTGCAGGGCAAACCTCCAGAATTAGAACCTGCATGTTGGAATGGTGATAGAACCCTTTAGCTGGCAAGTCTCAGGAATAAACATGTAATGCTAACGGTAAAATTTCCAGCCTCAGGCTTGCTCCCTATGCCTTTGATCCCTTTACAAAGGGAGCGAAACACAAACCTGTGTCTGCTCTCAGTTTCAGCCCAGGGACTGTGAGGCCAGTGAGGGATAGAGATGGAGCAGTTTATTTTGGGCCTTTCTGTCTGGCATCACTTCTAGGTACAGTGTCCTGAGGGTGCTGTGGGAATGCAAAGCCATGGTGTGGAACAGCTCTCTACAGGACATACTTGGTGAGAAGAATCTTCCCCACTGGTTGTTCTTATTTGCTCTGGGATGATGATATGATGAGCTCTAAATTCTCTCATTCATATCTTGACTTCCTTCCTCCCTTTGTCACTCAATTTATAGCTGAAACAGTATCCTGTCTTCCCACAGCTGCAATGTCCACGCTATTCCTCCTTTTCCTCTTGTAGTCCTGCTCTCTCCCTGATACATTTCAATACCTTTCCCACTAACTGATCTGTTTCCAGCAAATGTCCCTTTATGGGACATTTCTTTCCACCACATCCTCACTGATGATGAGTAAAATACATGTCAACCCATCTTCTTCTCTTTGGAGAAGACTTTCCCCGACCCTTCCTATGTTCCTACTTCAGAGGTGTCTGCCCCTCTCCACTTTCCTTTTGCCCTCCTCCTACACTCAGATCCTATCACTCCTCTCATAACTCTCCCACAACACTCATGTATGGTATCTTTGCTTTGTTCAATGGAATACACAAACTGGGGACCGAAGAGAGCTCTGTCTCTGTTCAGAATATCTGACTGTTTGCAAAGGTACCTGGAAGTAAAATTTAGAGAAGTTGGCCCAAATTCTGTTAATGCAAAACAACATAGTTCGCCCAGAATCATGAGACTGCATCCATTCACATCCCTTCGGGAACAGGTCTTTCTCTTCGGGAAGAATATCCTCTTACCCTACTCCCATTTTCCTTTTGTAATCAACACTGAGCAACAGAATTCAGGAAGACAGAAATACTTCTTTCCAAGAACCTAATTTTCTTTACCATGTCTATTCTTAATATGCAACACCAACTCAAGAAGCAACCTATTTTTTTATACATTTGACTCACAGTAAGACAGTAAACATGGTCTATTGGCCACTCTCACTGTAGCTGTGTAAGGGGAAACATAAAAAAATTGCACTTCAAATAAATAATAGAATTCCCTTCCTGATTCATAGAGTGAGTTTGCATTTGTTTTCCTTCTGTCTGAGGGAAACAGACTGTGTTGATGTGGCAGCAAAAACAGCATTTGGGCAAACTCTAAGTTCTTTGTGGGCAGAGAATGGTGCTAAACAAATGTAAAAGAAAACTTAATAATATTATTCAAAGGGGTTTTTTATCGTATAGAAGTCAATATTAGTGTAGACAGAGACAGGAAAGAATGCCAAGAGTTGCCCAGGAAATAAGTAAACTAGCCCCAGAGAATGCTAAATGCTCTCTCCTTCTCTTCACATTCTATTAATGTTAATACTGTGAGCTTTGCTGATAAATCTGCTCTTTGTTATTTATATAAAATATTAATATATCACCATAAATACACATGATGGCTTGCATACAAGGGTCAAGGTAAGTTCCTTGCCTTGAAGAGTTCCAAGTGTAAGGAACCAAACTCAAACATGACAAAATTAGGACAACAAAGCAGTTGAGATTAGAGGCCTGAGAGAGGAAGAAAAGAAATAGAGATGAGATGAACAAGGATATTTCAGAGTACCTGCACCTTGTTTTGATCCAGCCTATTTCCCAGACAGCTCCCTATTTTTCTCAGCTGTCACCAGCCATCCACATTTTCTATTCAAACCAGCATGCTACTAATTACAATCCTATTTATCGCCATAGTGCCTAGAATATTATGCAGGGACAAGTTTCCTTTTATGATCACTATACAAACATAGGACAAGATGGTAAGACAGATGTTTGCAGGAAGAAAAGGAGCATTACTCACAAGGTGTTCATTTCCAAATCCATGAAGCAGGCAAGTTGCAGAAAAAAAGAAAATTCAGATAAAACCTTCAACTCTTGGTTGTAGTTTAGCAGTGGGAACTGACTGGATTATAGAACACCCTGATCATCGACCTATTATTTTGGCCAGCCTTCACAGTCTGGGTTGCCATGTGTTTTCTTTTCCCAGCCCCTTGCAAAAATTGCCAGTCACTGTGACACCTTCCCTCTATTGACTGAAGCTTAGACCGAAGCCTGTGGCCCCCTTGGTCCTCTGGCAAAAAAAAAATCCCCCAAAGTTTCAATTGGGTCTGAGTAAAGAAAATACTATTAGAGACATCTTTATGAACTTCTAGTGCATGCTCAGCATGAAGATGATATCCTGATATCCTGATTTTATGCACAAGTAGAAAATACACACAGTCTGAGGAAAAAGACCAACAACATATTTTCTGAATTACTTAATGTACTTCATTATTACATTAGAAAACTTATGAAAAACTTTGTACCTTTATAAGACCTGGTAGTAACCATCAAAAAATGTTGGTCCTGGTAGGATATAAGATTGCTGCCTTTAAAATTTTACTATTTTTCTATTTTTTTCCTAGATTTCTTCTTAGTTCTGTCTCCCTTCTGATGATATTTCAAGTGATCAGAATTAGCACCTAAACTTTTATGATACTAAATGCTCAGATTTGTTGTTAATATTGCCAAAATCTTGGTATGGGTGCTTAGGGCCCCTGAATTCCACGGAAAATTCTGCCACTGACTGATAAAACTTGACAAGATAAAGCACGAGAGAAGGGGAAAGTCTAGTAAATTCCGTTCCTCAATAGACGGATGAATGCAATTAAAGATTGATCAATTTTCCATTACACTGGTAGCTATCAGGATGACTAATTGTGTTTTTTTGTACTCCCTCCTGTCTGTTTCTCTTGCCCTGTGCTTAGACCTCTTCTGGTCCATGCAGGTAGGACTCATCTGACCACCTCCAAGTGTCTGCATTGCAGACATTCACATCTGAGTTAGTCACCCCGATTTCCCTCTATAGTCAATTCTGAGGCACTTCTAGGGCATGATTCATCTCACTCTGATTTGATGGCTAAAATAGGCCACACGAATCATTCCCTGGAAGCACCTGAAAACCCCTCTTCATTGCCTAGCTGAGATGTGGGTGTCTCTAGCTGGGTGAGATTTATGCTAACCAGACTCCTAGATGTCGTGCAGGGTCAGATGCAGAATCAGTACCCCTAAGTTATTAGTTAGTCAGTATTAGCCATTAATTATCAAGGTTATACATTATTCCTAAGAAGTTCAGTCTTATGTGAATGCTTGAAGCACTGGGTCAGTATTCCATTCAGATGCAAGCAGTATTGATTGGGTCATATCTACAGTCTCTGGGGGTTTGGCTGACCACAGACCACAAAACTCTCTGTTTATAACTAGAAAGGAGTTGGGAACAGATTCCAGATCTCCTTTTTCTTGGACCAGTTCATTCTCCATTGGACTGTGCTCTCTTTTTCCTTCCTAAGAGGACCACACTTCAGTTCAAATTTCAGCTAATTGCAACATTACTACTGCAAACCAGCAGCCTTCCTTTGGGCTTAAATTTAAAAATGCCATGCAATCTGTATGAAGCCATATGATTGCAGTCTGATTAGATAATACAGGACACATATTTGTGTATGTATGGATTTGTTACATGCTCATCCTTGTAACGTGAATCTTGCAGGTCAAGGGAGAAGACTCTGTCCCTCTACTCTGCTCTGAAGAGAACCCCACCTGCCGTACTGCATCCAGCTCTGGGGCCCACAACATAAGAGGAACATGGACCTGTTGGAGCAGAGGTCCAGAGGAGGCTGACAAAAATGACCAGAGGGATGGAACACCTCTCCTATGAAAAAAAGCTGAGAGAGTTGGTATTGTTCAGCCTGGAGAAGAGAAAGCTCTGGGTTGGCTTTATTGTGGTCTTTCAGTACTTAAAGGGGGCTTATACAAAAGATGGAGACAAACTCTTTAGCGGGATCTGTTGCAATAGGACAAGGGGTAATAGCTTTAAACTAAAAGAGGGAAGATTCAGTCTAGAAGGAAGAATTTTTTTCACACTGAGGGTGGTGAAACACTGGCACAGGTTGCCCGGAGAGGTGGGAGATGCCCCATCTCTGGAAACATTCCAGGCCAGGTTGGATGGGGGTCTGAGCAACCTGATCTAGTTGAAGATGTCCCTGCCTATTGCAGGGGATTTGGACTAGATGACTTTCAAACATTCCTTCCAACCCAAACTATTCTGTGATTCTATGATTCTGTGAATGTTGAGAGCTTTGTCCCCATTGAAGGAAAACCCATTTTTTCAGTGTGTACAATTTTTTTTGTGGTTGATTTTCCTCTCTTTCTCTTTTTTGTCATACCCAGGCAGAAAAACAGCTTAAAAATATCAGAAGTAGACTGCCTGAGAACTAGGTTAGCAAAATTGTCATGTTATTTTAATAATATGAGGAAACAACAAGAGTCTTTTAGCAGAAGATGACGGAAGTGTAATTAGGAAGGAAAGTGCTTAGTCTTGCCATTATATCAAATTTTCATGTTCTATTTCCTCCTTTAATTTAAGGGACTGAAACATGGTGTCATGGTAAAACTAGAGAATCTTTCAGCAAAGAATCATATTGATTTTTTTATTCACTGTGTGTCCTGAATAAAGAAAACCAAAAGATTATACTTCACATCTACAAAAATCAGGAAAAATTCTCTCAAGCTGCATGCTCTGATTGCATGGGGAGCATTATCCATCTGATCACAAGTACCCACAGGTTAGGGTGGGGTGGTGTGACTGTGCAGACTTCCACAAGTCAGTTGGCCAGGGCCTGGAGTCTACAGGAAATCGGAATTGGAAGACTGGGTAGACTGGTGGACTGTCTGATCCATCTCCAGTCCCATCCAATCCCAAGAAAGGGATTCCAGTGATTTCTGTAGGTTATGGATATTTGCAGGTATCTCATTCTATAAAAGCTGTGAGAACTCCTGAACAGTGAACTTACCGAATGCAAGCTGCCTTAATTAATTGTGGTCTTCAGCTTCTAATGGTGCTGCACTGATGGTACCCTGACAGTAATACTTCTGATGTGCTAATGTTTCCCACAGTGCCACTGATAAAGGGCAGCTATTGCTACCCTCATTTGTATTTTGGGAAATGCAACATAGAAATTAAGTTGATGCAGATCCAGAGGTAGAGATCTAAATGTAGGTGTCTAGAGAAGAGCTAAGAGTCTGAGCTCCCACAGCAATCAAAGAAGCTCAAAGAGCAGTGAAGCTCACCCTACAGCCAGCATCACTAAATTGCTCTGTAGCCAACATTCACTGTACTGTTCATTTATTGATTATTATTATTATTATTTCATTCATTGGTTACAATGGGAACTTAGACACTTAAAGCCGCTCAGGTATTTCAAAACAGGTGTCTAGGGTTACTGTGAGGGTGGTGAAGCACTGGAACAGGTTTCCCAGGGAAGTTGTGGATGCCCATCCCTGGAAGTGTTCAAGACCAGGCTGGATGGGGCTTTGAGCAACCTGGTCTGGTGGAGGTGGGGTTGGAACTTGATGATCTTTAGGATCCCTTCCAATTCTAACCATTCTATGATTCTATGATCTTAGATCACCGTTGACTCCAGCTGCTTCGGCAGATGCCAATTCTCTGCAAATGTGTCAGGTCCCTCAGAGGATCTCAGCTGGACAAGAATCCTACCCCAGGCAGAAGGATCAGGCCTAACAGAGGGAGCCAGGACATGTCCTCTGGGGCTTTGTTTCTGCTTCCAGCTGCCTGAAAATAAGTCACTGCAAACGGATGTATTTGTTTATAGGAGGAAACTCCACTTACTGTTAGGAGTCAGTTTAGCTCCCTAAATATCAATGAGTAGCAATTGAGACGCTGCAAAGTTTTCTACCTAACTGCTAGTTACAAGTCTTTTCCAGGCCTTTTTTGTGCCAGCCTTGGGTGGCTGCACCAGGCACCCTGTCACAAATTTAATGACATTAGATGTCTCTGCGTGGGCAATTGAATCAAGCCTTTCTTGTTGACTAAGACATGAGTTTGGCCTTTTTGTTGATGAGCGCACTGGCAATCACATACTGTGTTTGCTTATATCCAGATCCCTGAGATTCTGCTGGACTCTGCGTGCTCATTAAATACAGTTTTATTCTTCTATGCAAAATATTAAATAATAACTGATTTGAATTGGTAATGGTTTTAAGCAGAGGCATTTCAATCAGAAGCAGCAACCCTGCAAATTCTTTTTATTTTCTCTGACTGATGCATTTATGCATAACCAAGCTAGTTGAGCAGAACAAAAGTAACTTCTTCCCATTTGTGAAATGTCAGTGTAGCATCCTGGGCAGGGGGTACTGAAGTCTCAGGAGACGCTAAGTGCAGTGAATAACTTTTTTTTGATCCAGAAGTGGAGATACACCCATTGGCTAGATGTGTGTGACGCACTCTCAACATGCCTTATGTGCGTGCTTTCGTTGGTGATGGGGCAAAAATGACTCACTGCTGTGTGGGTTGGCTATCAGCTCAACTGAGCCTTCTAACTTCAACACAGCTCCTTAATTGACTCTGACAAGTCCATATCTATCTTTTATATAATATTTTATAACGCCCTAAGGTCAAAATAAAGTTCTTCTCTTGCATAACCTTGTTTTACAGAACATTAAAAAATGGACTAAACCAGCTGGAACTAAGTATTATTTAGGTGAATGTACTGTAAAGTAACATTTTGTTTCTTTGCCAATAAACAAACTCTGTAACAATCGAAATAACAAACTCGGTAAATATCGGAAAACCTGCACTGCTTGTTAGGGAACGTAAAGCTGGTCAAATGTTACTCACTGAGTGGCTGCAGGTGCTTTGGCAACAATGGTCACTGTTCTCTAGTGCAGGGTTGCCCTTACATTATGGAGTACTGGAGCTATAAAGAACACTAATGCTTAGACTTAGGGAGCAAACAAGTAAATAATTAATATGACACTGTTCAGAAGCTGGAGAAACTAAGTAACTAGAAGCATTGTTTGCTGCGTTCCTCAACCAACAGGAGTAAGCTGATTATCAGAGAATTTTAACAGGTTTTTCGACTGAATTACAGGAAACACAAAAATTGATAGAACATGAAAATAATAACCAGTGAATGCTAAGGATGTCAGATGCCCAGGCTCTTGAAATACTACTCATCTGTCTAATTTTACCCATCTTGGTCTTGAATGTCTTATTCAGGCTAGACAACTAGTCATCTCTTACCCATGGGGAAAGAGAGTGACCCATGTGTACCGCAGGGTTCCTTCATTACTCCTTTGACATCTCTTTTAGAATAGGATGAGCTGTCCTCTGGAGATGTGACTCTCTCTTATTAGCCTAGTCTGGGGCTTAGCTTTTAGAATCCCATCCTTAGTTTATATTTTGAGGGGGCAGCTACTAGCTTGCTTTTCCTATGTTTGTGCAATGACTGGCCACCAGTTTTGACAAGCAGCCCATGGTTTATGGCAGAAACTCTCAAGTGCTACTACAACACCCTCCCTTCCCTCCCCCAGTCCAATTTTTTAAAAAAATCTTAATACTTTCATTGGATATTATTACAATTCAGTTCTTTGAGCTGATGTTAAGTAATGTCTAGCCCAAAATGAGGATGTAGATAGATGATGAGAAAGCAGATCAGAAATGTTTTAAACAACTGAAATAATGAAGATGCATGTATGTTATTCACTGCAACATAGATAGATTGATAAGAAGACAGATAATGGAGAACAAGAGGCATTTTTCTGTGTTATCTGCGCGTATTCACATATGCTTCAGTTGCTGTAGCTCAAAAATTAAACCACTTATTCTAAAAGTAGTATGGTAACATCAGAAAATTGCATCTAAAGAAAATGAAGCCCAAATTGAATTCAGTGAGACTACAGTGACTTGTAAGTTTGAATAAGGAGAAGGAAACAGATCTGCTCTCTAGGAGTCTCCCAGTGGCTTAGCTGAAAGCTAGTATGGTGCCATGTAGGCACCAAAATCATAAAGGCTGATAATATCAGAGTTGCCTGCAGCCCAATGAAGACTGAAGTCTGACACAAAGTTTCTGCAGCCTGTCATAGATGAAGGGGTGACATAGACTGGGAGATATGCAGATCAGGCTTTAACAGATGACTAGTAAAAAATGAACACATGGATCTTGCACACATACATAGCCTGGGGCTAAGGATATTCACCAATTAAAAAATGTGTGATGAATGACAGTAAAAGAAGATGAAAAATGCATGGGATAAGCACAGGGAGTAGTTTAAGGGGCTGGGAATGTGCTAAAGATCACGCAAAAATATTGAACCACCATTAGTGGGAGGTGAGAAGAGGACCACAGGAGCTCATATAAAGGCAATAGACCAGTTCAAAAAGGGAAACATACGGGTACTGTCTGCACAGATTAGGTGGTCTGATTCTGCTAAGAGCCAGCATGACTATGATTCTATGATCCTATGATCCTACGACCAAAGAGTATGGGGAGGAGCATGGGGAGGGACATGGGTGGGCTGGTGATACTAGTGAGTCAGCAGGAGATATGCCTGCTGCTGGGGGTACATCTCTGTGGTTCTGGCTTTTAGCTCCCATAAGGAAATTATGGGTTTCAGCTGCCCAATAAAAAGGAGATGGGTCCAGTTCTGATCACAAACTTTGAATCCCGATGAGAGCGGAGGAGGGAGAATGAAGTAGTGCAGCCCACAGACTCAACAGTGATAGGGCACATGGTGGGGAGCATGAGGCAGCTAATCACATGAATACAAGCTACCTGTGCTCTCCCCTCTCCTCCCCTTTTTGCTTGTTCTCCAAACACACATCTCCAACCACTACTTCCCATCCATTTCTTGACCTCTTTGTTTTGTTCGAACACACTGATGTTTTTTATCCTGAACTCTGTGGGAAGACTGCTCTAACCATAGAGCAGTTTACCACTAGTTTACCAACCTTCAAGTGATCATTAGCTTGCCACAGCACTTCAGCAGTTCTCCCATGGGGAATGGGGATTGCTGGCTACTTTTTTAGGCCCTGCAATTCGTTTACTCAGGGCTCCTAACATCCCTGAGACACCAGTGAGGGCATAAGACAGGCTCAGAGGTCTTCCCTCTTAGAGTCACCACCAAGGTAAGGACTTGAAGGAGAACACCCAGTACTATAATTTCATATGTCTTCATTTCATTTGGGAAAGAGTTAACTTCTCTTTCTAATGATTGCTGTGAAAACAATGTCAATAATGAATATTGGTTTTGTTGTTGCTAAGCGATGTTTGTGTTTTCAATGACTCTATTCAGCTTCCCATAGAAGATGAGAAAAATTATAGACAGAACAATGGAACTTCCAGTGGAGTATTCTGTACCATAGACATAATTCATTGGCCAAACTGGTCCAGTTTTTGGTTGTTAGTTGCGTTTGCTTTTTGGTTTTCTTTGTTGTTTTTTTTTTTTAAAATAACTGTATCAAAAGGGTGTGAAGACAAATCAGTGACAGATGAGGTCTCTGGCTAAGGAAGCTCCTCTAGTATAAAGCTGACTACCCCTAACTAACTATTCCTTCTTGGGACAAAAATTTTGCTCTTGGTTAAAACTTAAAATTTCCCCTATTTAATTTAACAGAGTTCTAATTACAGACAGAGATCTAACAGTCTCTCAGAAAACCTTATTATATGGACTGTTTTGTAACACAGTATGTCTCTCCACAGTGATGGACAGAGGGAGTCGGTAATTTGAGTATCTGATATCTCAATACCATCTTTGGAAGAATTTTAAATCTCAAGTTGATGACAGTCATCCTTCCCATCAGACAATAAAAGCATGCTCCACTTTTTAAATACAGCTGGTAATCAAACATTAAAAATTTCCTCCCAGCCAAGCTGTGAGACTCAGAAGAATGTACGAGTAGGCAGTCCAATGGGTATTTAAAATACTAGATGACTGTATGAGACAAGAAGGCTTGTGTAGGCTGGGAAGTTTAATAAGCACTGCAATATTTAGTAAGTCCCCATGCTTAATAGCAGTTTCTTTATCAGAATAAGATATCCAGCAAAGTCTATCATTACTCTGAAGTACACATTTACTTTAATCTACTTCCACCCAATTGTGTTTTCTTCTCCGAGTGTTCCGGAAACAGACTCTCTTATAATATACCTCTTTCTGAAGATCCCTGATCGTTGCATGTTCAGCATCTTCCCCCTGGCAGCTTATGATATACTACAATACCAAAGTTGTTTCCAAACCTGACAGGAATTAGTATTAATTTAAATTCTTTTTTTTTTTTTTTTTTTTTTTTAATATATACATGAACAAATATATATATGAACTACACGGATTTGACTGTTTAAAAAATCCAACAACTGTCCTTGCACTTTTCCACCGATTCTAAATATGTATTAAATTAATGGCTGTCCAGCAAAATGTAAGACAATTCTTAAGATAATTCTTCAACTTTATTTGAAGTCTAACTTCAGTGTGACTACAGCAGACAAGAGGAAAAAGCAAAGAATCTTGGAGTTTTCCCTACTCTTCTTATAGGACACAAACCTACACTTAATATATTCTCCACCTTGAAGGAATCAAAAAGCTAAGGAGTAATTTGCAGTAAGTATATATTTTCTGGAATAAATACTTGGAAAGTGGAACATCTATGCCCACACCAAAACGGATATAAATCATTAAAACTAAAATTTACATTAACCTTGCAACATCTCTTTATGTCTTCAACTACTCAGACATTTCTTGGAACTCAAGTTACTCACTGATGAAGAAAATAAACTGATAACTCTGATAGTGATTTCAAGAATGAAATTTTATCCAAAATCCATCCAAATGTAAATACAACATTGTTGTATTGTGAATACAGCCCTGCACTTTGTAATTAAATAATGAAAATTAATGCTACCTGGTTTTATCAAAGTATCTAAGGTATCTTTCTTTCTCTCTTTCATGATGTGATTGTGATGAAATTTTCTGTTTCTTTATCCTATTCTCTGCTGTAAAATGGCATAGCTTAGACTTAAGTGAGTTACTGAGGATCTTCTGACCAGCATCCCAGTGAAAGAAACAGAATCATAGAATCATAGAATATCTCAAGTTGGAAGGGACCCATAAAGATCATTGAGTCCAATTCCCTGATACTTGCAGGGCTATCTAAAACCAGATCATACAACTAAGAGCGTCATCCAGATGCTCCTTGAACTCTGACAGGCTTGGTGCTGTGACCACTTCCCTGGGGAGCCTGTTCCAGTGACTGACCACCCTCTCAGTGAAGAACTTTTTTCTAATGTCTAATCTGAACTTCCCTTGATGCAGCTTCATTCCATTTCCTTGTGTCCTATTGCTGGTGACCAGAGAGAGGAGATAGCACCTTCCCCTCCACTGCCCTCCTTGAGCAAGTAGTAGACTGCGATAAGGGGACCCCTCATTATTGTCTTCTCCAAGCTGAACAAACCAACTGACCTCAGCCGCTCCTTGTAAGTCTTGCTCTTGAGACCTTTCCCCATCTTGGTCACCTTCTTCTGGACACACTTTAATAGTCTGATGTCCTTTTTATATTGAGGCTTCCAAAACTGCATGCAGTACTTGATGTGGGGTTGCATCAGTGCAGTGTGGGTTGGGATAATCGCCTCCCTTGCCCAGCTAGTTATGCTGTGCTTGATGCCCCCAGGACATGGTTGGCTGTTTTGGCTGCCAAGACACACAATTCACTCATATCCAACTTGCCATCACCCCAAACTCCTAGATCTCTTGCTGCAGGGCTGCTCTCTAGCCTCTTGTCCCCCAGTTTGTATCTATAACCAGGGTTACCTTGTCCCAGCTGGGGAATCTGGAACTTTCTCTTGTTAAATTTCACATGGTTGGTCATTGCCCAGCTCTCTAGCCTATTCTTATCTCTCTGTAAGTCCTCTCCCTTTGTGGGAGTCCACAGCTCCTCATAGTTTAGGATCATCAAACTTACTTAATGTACAACTGATACCCGTGTCCAAATCACTTATAAAAACATTAAAGACCACTGGCCCTGAAATTGATCCCCGAGGATGTCCAGTGACTAGATGCCAGCCTGATGTAACCGCATTGACTACAACTCTTTGAGCCTGACCAACTCTTTGAGCCTGAGCCAATCACTCAAGCATCGTATCATGGACTTGTCTAGTTGTGTGCTGGAGGCTTTACCCAGAAGGATACTGTAACAAACAGCATCAAAAGCTCTGCTAAAATCCCAAACCACCACATCTACTGGCTTACCTTGGTCAACTAGATGGGTGACCTTGTCACAAAATGAAATTAAGTTTTTAAGCAGGACTTCCTCCTCATGAACCCATGCTGGCTATGAACAACAACTGCATTGTCTTTCAAGTGTTTTTCAATAACTTCCAGAATATCCTTCTCCATAATTTTATCAGGCACTGAAGTGAAACTGATGGGCCTGTAATTACCACGCTCTTCCTTCTTACCCTTCTTCAAAACTGGAACAACATTTGCCAGCTTTCACCTGACTGGGACCTCTCCAGACTCCCAAGACCATTGGAAAATAATGGAGAGAGGTCACACGATGACATCAGCCAGCTCTTTTAGCACCCTGGGATGAAGCTTATCAGCCTCCATAGACTTATGTGAATGCAGCTGGAGTAGGAAGTCTGGAACAAGTTCGGAGTTGGCTGGGAGTTTATCATCCCCCCAGTCATCGGCTTCCAACACAGGGCTCCAGGGATACCAAGACCCATCATCGGTGTTAATGTTAGAGATGAAGAAGGCATTAAACATCTCTGCTTTGTCTACATTCCTATTTGTGAGGTGACAGACCTCATCAGATAATGGACCAATATTATCTCTGATCCTCCTTTTGCTGTTAACATATTTTAAAAAGCCCTTTTTCTTGTCCTTCACAGTGTTGGCCAGCTTGAATTCTAATCAAGCTTTGGCCACAGAAATGATCTCTCTACAGTGGTGAACAGTGTCTCTGTAGTTCTCTTGTGCTGCTTATCCTTGCTTCCAAGACCCATATACATTGGAAGTAAGGGGATGAAGATAAGGGGTTGGAAAAAGATTGTCCACAGTCAGGACTATGCACCAACCACTCATCATCGTATGCAAGAGGCCAAATTGTCCCTTTTCAGTGTCTTGGTGGTGTCCACAGTCCCCATTCACACAGTGCTGGACAGTGCCAGACACAAGATGATGGACTTCCCAGCATGTTCATTCCCAAGAGTCCAATTTACTGGAGATCTCAGATCACAGTTTCCATCCTACTTCCTCACTTTGATTCCTCAAGACAGGGATGGAGCTAGTTGTAACTAGCCTTGGAGTTAGTGGTAACGAAGAATAAGGAAGATCATGTTTAATGTCTTTAGAACCCAGAGCAAAACCAATTGGTTTGCAAGGAGGAAGGTAAGGGTGGGATATGCCGTTTCACCTGTAGTTTCTTCTACTTCTTGCCACTATTAGCACTCAAAATCTTTTTTATAAGCAAAAAGGAAGCACAGCTTATGTAAATATATGTACAATAAATAATTTATTTTTAGTATACTTGAAATCTTACCACTCTAATAATTGTTAGTCCAGATAGAATTGTTACAGAAAAAGAAAGAATAATAATGCAGTTACATGTGAATCTACATCTGAGTCTGCAAGAGATAGTAGCTCGTCCATCACTTCATGTCTGTAAGTCAAAGTTGCACAATCTTCTAAAAGTGTTCTGCAGGAAATAAGAAAAAAAAGGAAGGATCTAAAACCTGCTGCCAAAAACAACAGGGTAAAATCATGTAAGTTTCAGTTCTGCAGGAAGGCAAACAAAAGTGTCTCTCAAGATTACACTGTTTCCCAAAGCAAAGCTGTTTCCTTGTTTGGCATCAGTGGTGAGGTGAAAGTGTCCTCAGTTGCTCTCTGAGGAGAATCCCTGGAGAACTCCTTTTCTCAGAGATGAGCTGGGACAGGCAGTCAGAGCCTTACAGACAGCTTTAATCTCTTGTGCCTCCCTTAAAAAGCAAATGTGCTTGAGTACCCATTCCGTGTCCTGAACACTTTCCATTATCTCCAACCTGAACTCCAACTTTATCTCTATCCACTTTATTTTCCTCATCTTTCAAGTGTGGCATCCTGCACTCCTATCCCAAACTTTATTCCTCTCTTTCCCCAAACAGCTGTAATCTTTGCCCCAGCTGGAGCAAAAGCTGCTGCCCACCAGCATCCCAAAAATAGCTCTCCATGTGCAGACACTTCCCTGGCAGCTTTTCAGAAGAGTGTTCCCTTCCTACCATGAGAAGAACAATTTCTGTGTCATTTGAAGTTTGGATGAAGCCCTGTATACCCGCTTTAGCTATTACTACTGATATTCAGAGATACACTGTATGTCTACCTGCTCTCACCACTTTCTATGTGCCCTGTCATAGCTGTATGGGCCTATCACACTGTTGGCTTTAAGAGGAGAACCATGAGGCAGTAGGAGAGGCCATGTGATGTTCTGGTTCAGTCTTATACAACAGTCTTATACAGTTTCCCTGGCACTCAAGCAGTCTGTCAGTTTGAAATGTATTTCAAATAAATAAAAATTTTAAAACTAGCAGCACAGAGCAAAATTTCCAATACAGCATAATATCCATGGGGTGCAATAAGTGAAGTCAAGTAGACAATTGTTTATTTAAAATTGCTTTGAAATGTGTGGAGAGAAAGAAACATATAACATACCAGTTTTATAAAGACAAAAATGTAAGAAAATTCTGTGCTAAAGAAAAGGGAAAGAAATTCTTATCCCTGTAAAAATGATGTAATTGACACAAACTGTATACTTTTCACTGTTGTTTAAGTGATGTGTTTATATACCCTTGATTGCTAACCTTTCCCATGCATCTGGGATGTTTCATAGACCCCTGTGAGTAGTAAAACCAGACATTAATTCTGGGGGCTTAACTATCCTTCTTAGTCAATTAGGTCTGTGTCCTGGCACTACTTTTTCCCAGATTAGATAGAATTTTCCCTGCTATCTTCCAGTTTGGACCCATTTCCAAATTATCCTCTTCCACTTCTCAGAATTTCACTTGAATCACTCCAGTCCTCAGGGTTTCATAGATGAACTCACAGCTGGTATAAATCTAAAAGCTTGTGCTGTTTATGAACAAGTTTCTGTGCAACAAATGTCTGCAAAAGCAGCAAACTAAACCAGGAACTAAAAATGTCACTTCTGACATATTGATACGAATTGAGTGCAATAAACAAAACATTAACTTCACATTAGAACTAACATTGTGGTACAAACCCATATTCAAACAGATCAGCTTAAACTGCAACACATTGGGCATCTGTCCACATCTGCCCTGTTGATCTCCATCCATGCTGTGTGTCATTCAAACTACTTGCATACAGGTACACAAGTTTGTTCTCTCATAATAGCCATGGGTTCTGTTATTTTACTCTAATAATACTCAAATAGGTCTTCGAGTCAGTGAATGCTATAGCATCTTAGTTGTTTTATCAGTAAGCTTATATGTGGAAAAAAGCAACAAAGTGAACAAAACCCCTTCCATACATAACCCAATTATTTTCCAAAACAAGAAGTCAGGTAAACAAAATTTTGAATATATTACTTTTAAATGTAATGATTTTAATTCATTCTCAAGATTCTAGAGTGCTCTAATTAGACATCACCTGGATGTCTTACCTCCATGCCTATTTCTAGTTTGGAAAACTGTAAAATCAAAGCAGCTAAATGAAGCTGTATGGCCCGTATTAATCCCATTGCTCAGGTATGTTGGCTCTATTTATACCACTCTATTCATGCAAGTAGATCCTGCCAAGGAGCACATGCTGAAGGGATCATAGAATCATAGAACAGTTTGGGTTGGAAGGGAATATTAAAGATGATCTAGTTCCAGCCCTCCTGACACAGCAAGAGACACCTCCCAATAGGCAAGGTTGCTCAAAGCACCATCCAGCCTGGCTTGAATATCTCCAGGGATGGGGCATCTACAACTTCTCTGGGCAACCAGTTCCAGTGTTTCACCACACTGACAGTAAAGAATTTCTCCCTAATATCTCATCTCAGTCTACCCTCTTTCAGTTTTAAACTGTTATCCTTCGTCCTACTGCTCCACTCCCTGATAAAAAGTCCCTCCCCATCTCTCCTGTAAGCCCCTTTAAGTACTGGAGGGATGCTATAAGGTGTCCCCAAAGCCTTCTCTTTTCTAGGCTAAAGAACCTCAACTCTCTCTGCCTGTCTTCATAGGAGGAATGCTCCAGTCTCCTGATCATCTTCATAGCCCTCCTCTGGACCCACTCCAACAAGTCCATATCCTTCTTAAGCTGGTAGCCTCAGAGCTGGATGCAGTACTCCAGGTGGGGTCTCACGAGAGCAGAGGGACAGAATCACCTCCCTCGACCTGCTGGCCACGCTTTTTTTGATGCAGCCTAGGATACGGTTGGCCTTCTGGGCTGCCAGCACATGATGCTGGCTCATGTTCACTTTTTCATCCACAAGTATCCTCAAGTCCTTCTCCTCAGGGCTGCTCCCAACCCACTCATCACCCAGACTGTATCAATGTTTGGGATTGTACCGACCCACGTGCAGCACCTTGCACTTTGTCTTGTTGAACTTCATGAGGCTTGCATGAGCTCACCTCTCAAGCCTGTCAAGGTCCCTCTGAAGGGCATCCCTTCCATCTAGAGTGTCACCCACACCACTCAACTTCATGTCATCCACAAACTTGCTGAGCATGCACTCCATCAGCCAGTCCCAGAGATGGGCTTTGGGGACATGGCTGCAGGGCAAATGGCAAAGAGCCATAAGAAACTGCACTCTTACAAATACACACACATGCAATATGGTTGGAAAAGGAACTTTAGAGTCCATGTCTGAATATGAAGGAGGGAAAATCATCTGTTGAGGTAGGTACAGTGGGTGCAATGGGTACATTTCTTGGGAGACCGCAATGGTGGTGGGACAGGCCTTGTTATAGATGGTTTTTAAGTGTTAAGCTACTAGCTGTGCTTTAACAGCACAAGTCCCGTTAGGCAAATGGGAGGTTGGTCACTTTCAGGTGAGTGTTTGGGAAAAGCCCCCAGGGCTTTTGCCCAAGGAAAAAACCTTCGGCCCACCAGAGGAAAGACTTGCCAGAAGAAAGAAGGGCAGGAGAGACTAAGCCTGGCACAAACATGTGCTCCCCTCAGAGCTTTTCAGCATGCAGCGTGGTAGAAGCTCAAATTTCTCTTTTTGTGCATATTTTACCACAAAACCTTCAATTTCAGCAGAACTGCACAAGAAGCTCTATGCACAGTCTATGAGATTTCCTGTTAAAGGACAATTTTCTTTAAAAAACATAATGTCAAAATGTACTTTATGGCCTCTGCCCATCTTTAATCTTATACAGGCCTCTTTTCGTGCCAGCACTTCCTTCAACGCAGCTATAAATCCCATCAGGAGAGGTTACCAGCTTGAATGAAGAAAAATGTGTTCTTATGTACATTTCTCAGTGTCACCCTAGGCCAAGGATTTTTATGGCAGCCATTTGAGTGATCTCCAGGAAAAGAAACTATGTCAGTTATCAATATTTTTGCAAAGAAAAACCCTTTTAGACTATTAGAGGCCACAGAGCAGTACTCTGCTGTGACCACAATGCTACCAGGTGTGATGACAGCAACCATCAGCTGCTGTTGCTAAAATTCAACCTAATGGTCTCTTTGCCATGGGAAGCTGATAATTTTTTGGAGCCAGAAGCAAGTTTTGTGCAGGTGCCACATGAAGAAAGATAAAGCATTAGTGTTAATATTATTATTTTCTTGATGGAACAGATCTTGTAAATTACAGGCACTCAAGTAATTCTCTCTGAAAGAAATGTCACTTCTTGTTTTAAAAAACATCACAGAGGCTTTACTTAAAAGTGCCATTTCAAAATGTAATACAACTTATGCTATTTTCACCTCCTTCTGATGAAAGCAGTTAATCAGAACCTGTCTGAAGAGTCACTCTTTGAACAGTGACACATCTTTAACTTTCTGGCATTGTTAGTATTTACAATATCCAGTTTCAGATTCTTTCCTGTCCTTTGAAAGCAACATAAACCAGAAAGTCTGCCCCCCTTTCCTCCCCCCGCCCCCTGGCCCATACCTATCCATTTAGTTCTGGGGCCACCTTTTGGTTTTAATAGTAATTATTGCCTAAGTTTAGGTGTTTTCTCTGTATAAACGTCTTTGCATTTTTTTTTTTTTTACTGTCTCTGTAGAAAGTTGTCTAAGACATTAAATGCTCATTATACTGAAATATCATTGTGTTTTGTGAACAGTTATGATACTTGTCTCCTGTGTTTCTCTCCTGCACATTTGGAAGTGCTGCTGCTGACAGTGCATTTAATACATAACAGATTCATTCTCCCTTGATAATTTTTTCTTGGCATTTTTTCAGTGTGCACTTATGTCACTTTCCTTCTTGGTAGATTCCCACAAGGAATTTTTCCTAGAACTGGAAGACAGAAACGGAGGAACTCTGTAAGGAACTGCGTAGCAAGAACTTTCCAAGAAAAATGAGAGGTCACATGTCAAACTGCAAAATGACATTGCATGTTGAAGAGACCAGTAGTCTCCTTTTGGCTCCAGCCACACTCCTTTTCTGACATTCCAGTCTCCCGAGCAGGATAAAAACCAATCTCTTTAAAATCCTCCCTGTTACAAAATGGTGTTCTGTTTGTCCTTGCAGGTAAATGAGTTCTCCTTATTGTGAACTATTCTTTAGATCAGCTTCACTGCAAGATGATTAACACTCATTTCTGGGCCAGTAACATGTTACCAGTTTCAAGGTCTGAAGCCTCATCACCCTGTAAGGCTGGAGACTGTGTTGCATCATGGGGAAGCACAGAGCTGGAGTTTCTGAAGGACACATACACATAATATTTGTGAGAAGTTTGAGGGTATCAAACTTTAGTCCTTGAAACTAACATTTTCAATATAGAAATGGTGGCCTTTTATGATACTGCCACACACTTGGTGGACAAGGGCAGAGCAACAAATGTCGTTTACCTGGACTTGTGCAAAGCGTTCAACACTGTCCCACGTGACAACCTGGTCTCAAAATCAGCAACTAATGGATTCGATGGATGGACCACTCGGTGGATAAGGAGCTGGCTGGATGGCTGCACTCAAAGGGTTGTGCTCAATGGCTCAATGTCTGATTGGCAGCCAGTGACGAGTGGTGTTCCTCAGGGGTCCATACTGGGACCAGTGCTGTTCAACATCTCTGTTGGAGACATGGACAGTGGGATAGAGTGCACCCTCAGCAAGTTTGCCAATGACACCAAACTCGGTGGTGCAGTCTACATGATGGAGGGAAGGGATGTCATCCAGAGGGACCTGGACAGGCTTGAGAGGTGGGCTTGTGCAACCCACATGAAGTTCAACCAAGCCAAGTGCAGGGTCCTGCACCTGGGACGTGGCAACTCCAGGCCCAAATACAGGTTGGGTGGAGAATGGCTGGAGAACAGCCCTGAGGAGAAGGACTTTTGGGTGTTGGTGGATGAGAAGCTCAACATGAGCCGGCAATGTGCACTGGCAGCCCAGAAAGCCAACCCCATCCTGGGCTGCATCAAGAGAAGCGTGACCAGCAGGTCACAGGAGGTGATTCTGCCCCTCTACTCTGCGCTCGTGAGACCCCACCTGGAGTAATGTGTCCACCTTTGGAGTCCTCAACACAGGAAGGACATGGATCTGGTGGAACAGGTCCAGCGGAGGGCCATGAAAATGATCAGAGCGATGGAGCACCTCCCCTATGAGGACAGGCTGAGAGAGCTGGGGTTGTTCAGCCTGGAGGAGAGAAGGCTCCAGGGAGACCTTATAGTGGCCTTTCAATACCTGAAGGGGGCCTACAGAAAAGCCAGAGAGGGACTCTTAGTCAGGAAGTGTAGTGAAAGCACAAGGAGCAACATTTTAAACTGGAAGAGGGGAGATTTAGATTAGATATTGGGAATAAATTATTTACTGTGAGGGTGGTGAGACACTGGAACAGGTTGCCCAGAGAAGCTGTGGGTGCCCCATCCCTGGAAGTGTTCAAGGCCAGGCTGGATGGGGCTTTGAGCAACCTGCTCTAGTGGGAGGTGTCCCTACCCATGGCAGGGGGGTTGGAACTTTAAGGTCCCTTCCATCCCAAACCATTCTATGATTCTATGAAATATCACTTTGGAGGAGGTTTTATGCATCCTTCTAAGCTATAACTTCCTGGGCTAATGAAAACCAAGGCATCTAGCTGCATGTGTGAAAGGGTACAAAATCTGAATATTTTTAACATGAAAATTATCTGTAAAACTTCTGAAATAATTTTTCTGTAACCTATGTATCATATGTGTAACAACTTAAATTTATTTGACAGACTGAGCTTTGCTCCACAGGCTTCAAAACTTTGTTTCCAAAACAGTTGAAGGTAGAACTTCTCAGAGTGCACTTTGGCAAAATTTCTGAAGACTTCAGCTATCATCTTCCATGACAAAACTCAAAGCTATGCCTAACATAAATTAAGTTCTTTGTGTAAAATAAACAAGACAAAAAAAAACCCAACAAAGCAACAACGAGAAGCAAACACACTAAGCAGATGTTATTTACATATAGTATTAACTTCACTGTAGTTTCTTTTTAGGTAAAAAAACAGCAAAAACCACCCTGAAGGTGTTCAAGGCTGGGTAGAATGGGGCTTTGAGCAACCTAATCTAGTGGGAGGTGTCCTTGCCCATGGCAGGGGGGTTCAAACTCGAAGCATTCTATGATTCTATGAATTGTCTGCACAGATGTCATTGTAGATAATATGCCTGATAATAAGGATAAAACTGCCTTTTAAGTAATTTGCTTCCAAAATTATTCACTCCAGGCTTTTTTTATCTGGCCAGTCTTCTGAAATTCAGATGGTTACTAATTTAATATTTTGCTATTTTTAAATCTAATTAAAGCTTTTGATAGTGTTCATCTTTACTGTACATATTCTATAGAAGAGTGACTCAAGTCCCAGGGAAAGTGCTAATAATTACACTTAGCCACATCATAGTATGGGGAAAGTAGGTACTGGCAGAGCTCAAAATAAGATTTTTGACTTTATAAAACACAGGATTTAGATGATACTTCTGTCTAGGTACTTCTAGAAAGACATTCTTATTGGTAGAATATTTGCAAAACAATCCTGGCTATCTGCATGCAGCACAACACAGCTGAGGACAACTCATGGAACTGAAGTACTGTAACTGAATGGATGTCTCTGCAAATGCATTTCCCCAGGAGAAGCTTCTGCTGAATCATCTTGTGTGCTGCATATTGAAACCAACACAAAGCAAGGACCTTCCCAGTCACAGCGTGTTACTGGAAGTTCAGTATCGGAAGTTATCTGTGCTCTATAAAGGCAAGAAGTGAAAGATGCCTTAGCTGTACATACTGCACCTGCTGCTCTCTTTTCTGGTGAAATATACAGGAAGACAAGAAAGAAATCAGAAAAATACAGAAAAATTAATAATAAATTAAGTCTTTTGGAACTCAAATGCATTAAAATGTACAAAATCTGGAAGAGCAGTTTGGGATATATACCTTCAGGTAATTTAAGGAGGAGAGTGGGAGTTTGCCGAGGTTAAACGCTTGACAAGAAACCAAAATTATAAAGCCAGTTCTGCCATCCCTTATATGAGTGTCGGATGTGTGGGAACTTGGAGCACAACCGGCTTTCAGCAAGCTGCAGTGTGGCTCTCTCCAAGCGCTGTGCTGGGAAGCTGTCCAGGGGATATTGACTTCTGGTTTTCTGGATCCAGGAAATAGTACTGTCAGGTCCTGAGGGGTAAAACTAATCCCTATTTAATTAAGAATTTTGATTAACTGAGTTTGGGTAAACAGGATGGTAAAGTAATCAAAATATCTTGAAAGCAAAATATGGGAACCGAGAGACATGTCCCTGTCCAGCCACTTGTCAGTGAAGATACATTCTTTGTCTCCCTGCCCTTGCAGCTGCTGGGGATAAAAATGCAGCCTCCTGCCTGCGGAGGGATCTGCGTGAGCAGAGCTGGGAGATGCTTTGGTAGAATTCATGAAAGGCATCTGCCAGCCCTGTTTTATAGCATTAACTGTGCTCCCAACTGTGCTACAAGAAAAAATGAACCTTCGTACTGGGTCTGCTTGGGGTGGTTTTCTTCATAGCAGCCTGAAAGGCACTGTGTTTGGGATCTGTGACCAAATCTGTGTCGTTAACACACTAGTGCTTTATCTACTGCTGAACAGTGTTTGCACAGTCTCAAGGACCTTTGTTTTCATGCTCAGCTATAAAATCTTGAAGAAAGACAGAGGAAGGGGAGATGTCTGTTGATACGGCATTTGCCTTCCCAAGTGACCATTGCACACAATGAAGCCCTGCTTTCTGGAAATGGCTGAACATTCGCCTGCTAATGGGAAATAGTGAATTAATTCCTTATTTTGCTTTGCTTGCGTGTACTGTTTTGCCTTACTTATTAAACTGACTTTATCTCGACCCATGAGTTTTTCTAGCTTTTGCCCTTCCTGTTCTCTCTCCCATCCCACTGGGAGCGGAGTAACGAGCAACTGGGTGGGGGCTTACCTGCTAGCTGAGGTCAACCCACCGCAACCTTGCGATGAGGCTGTCATGACAAGTTCTTCCCCCCATCTCTCCCTCCAAATCTTCACCTTCAAATATTGCTCCCTTTTAACTTATACAAAAAATGCTCGAGGTACTCAATAAAGGACCAAAGTAAGAAACATGTAAGTATGCAGTTGCACACCTAATTCATTTGCACAACTGTGAGGACACATGCAAATGAGGCACTCAGAAACGAAGACTGGCATCTCCTTAGTGAGCTGCTCATTGATTCAAAAAGAATCGTTTTCCAAATGTTATTTAACGATGTGGTGATGAGCAGTGATGTAACTGCTCTGTTTATGTGACTGACCTCCTGGAACACTACGCCAAAGGCTGTCCTCAGTCAAAGCCATGCAATTGTATCGATTTCAGTGTGACTGCACAGTCGTGGCTGCAGACAGAAGCTCCCCTTAGTTGTGTACCTTCCTCCACTGCAGAATCACCCACTGTTTGGGTCCTATTTTTGCTATCACAGTTAGTTACTGCTTGAATAACTAATGTAACAGCGTTCCGGTGAGTCTGTTCTCCAGCCTGTAAAAAGGTACACTGTCCAGAGCCCATGCCAGGTCATCCTGGAAGGTCTTCCTCCTAAATTACTTCCTTGCAATTTATCAGATAAAATTTGATTATTATTCTGCTTTACTTTTACAACAGTGTGAAAAGAATTAATTTAAAATGGCAATGATGGAGAAGAGTTTGAGGCACTACCAAAGTTCTCTGTCAAAATTCAAGGTGGATTTTCAGAAGAGCTTAGTGTTGAGATCATTCTGGTCACACAGTTACCCTCTCTGTATTTCAAATCCAGATGAGACCATTACAATGCAAGCAGACCCACAAATTTTACTAGATAATTTGCTTAATTATCCTCACTGTTAAAAACTGTCATCCCATTTCTACTCAGAATAAACCTGCCTTCAGCTTCCAGCTGTTGCTTTCCATCAGAGTCCTGGTTCTATTACAGAGAGGTTATCTGACCAGAGACCTCGTCAACTAAGGGAAAAGGGGAAGCTAGAACCCAAAATATATAGAGACAAAAACCTGACAAAACAAACATGGAGACAATGGCAAGAAACAAACCTCGCCAGTCACACTAATTGGTGGGCTACCCGGAAACTACAGGCAACACTTCCAGGAAGATCAACCTGGGCTTTGCAATTGATAAGACTCTAAACCAGGAGAGACGGCAGACACTGAGTTGGAAGGGATGCGGGAATCCATAGAGCTGCACAAACCCCCAAGAGGACATGCAGAGGGAAGAGGCGCCATTTTCTACCACAGACAGAATAGGCCCCTGCTTCAAGGGGAGGCAGGGTTAATTTCTCGGGAAGCTGAAGAGGCTCCTGTTCTGAGGAGGGATGTGCAATAATTCGCAGGGAGGGCTGCATATTTCCCTGCTCCAGAGACAGATGAGCCCTGTTTGCCAGCACAGGCTGAGTAGGCCCCTGCTTCATGGAGACACGTCCAGTAACTCCTATGGAGGCCTCCGCTCAAATGACAGGCACACATTGATTGTAAAGGAGGGTTGAACAGGCCCCCCAGAAAACAACAGGCAGGTGCTGATTCCTAGCACAGGGTGAGCAGGTCTCTGCTGGGAGGACAGATGTGTTTTAGTCCCCAGGGAGGGTGAATGCTCCCTGCTCCCACGGACAGACAGCCCCTATTATGTACATAGGGGCTGGGCAGGCCCCTGCTCCAGCCCCTGCTCCAAGAAGATATAAATATTAATTCCTCGGGAGGGATAAATAGGGCCCTGCTCCAAGACAGATATGTTTACTCTCAGATATATGCACAGTGGATATGTATCTGAGAACACTGAAAAAGCCACCGCCTCTTTATGCGCTGTATGTAGAGCCCAAAGAGCAGCATCCAGAAAGCATAACTGTTCCTCCTCTGATCACTGCAGCAGAAGGGTCTCTGTCTTGCTAGCTGAACTGGACGAGAAGAAGGAGAGCATAATGAGGTATGTGAACAAAGATTATTTTATCCCTTCTGCCCAGGGACAAATGTACGATGAGACAACAGTTAGACTCCTGCAATGTCACTGGTGCAGTCTGTGCATACTGGGCAACTTGTGGCTGTACAGGTCAAGGAAGATGCCTGGCAGTGTAGGGCTAGCAGTTTCTGTGTAAGACAACAGAATAGGAGAAAGATAGTAACGCTTTAGTTGCCAGGGAGGCTGAACAGGCATCTGCTCCAGAGAGGAGGCCCTACAGGGCCTGGAGCCGCCATCTTGCCCAGCTTCTGGGGAGCCAGACAGTCCTGATCCCCAGCCTTGCTGGGCTCCTCTGCTCTGCCTCAGGTGACAGAACATTTCACAAGGGCTGGCAGAAGAAAGGGCTACCCCTGAAATGCCTCCAGCTGTTGCGTTTTAAGGTTAACTAAACCCTGGTTGTGTTCTGAAGGCTGCTGGGCTCAGCTGTGTCCTGCAGTGGAGCTGCTGCAGCGGCTGCTGGAGCCTGCGGGCACCGCCAGTGTCAGAAGCTGCCATGACAGCCCCCTCCAACAAAGCCCCCCCTGCTGCCCCCACCTTGCCACAGACACCCAGCACAGCCAAAAACAGACATGGAGCCACCGACTATTCAAGTCATTTATATATCGTTGCCAAACAATAATATTGCATGCCTCTTTGTGGTAAGTGCGGTACAAACCCCAGGAAACTGCTAAGCTTTAAAGGTGAAGCCTAGGAGGAGTGTGAAGCGAGCAACATAGCTGAGGAGCAAAATGAATTTCAAAGGTGTTTAAAAGATGTTTGCAGTCAAGCTTACGTGCCATCAGTTATTGTTATCACAGTGCAGCACCACTCTCAAGACTAAGTCTCTTTCTCTGTCTGGATTTTTTGGTCCTATTGCTTCCTTCTATCATACCAATGCAGTCTCATTTTCTGCTCCCCTGGATTCCTCTGGCAGTCAGTCATCCATGTGAGGTACAATGCTGTTGTATTTTTCATCTCTTTCCCATCTTCCTTTTTCAAAGCTTTTCAATTGAGTGAGGATCCTATTTCAGAAACCTCTTTTTTTTTTTCTTGGCAAAGTCTGATACTCCCCCCTCCTTGATAAGTAATATGTGCCATTAGTATACACAGCCATGTCCTCAAAATGTCTTTTCAGAATACTCCTGAACAGTTTAGCACACAGTCTGCAAATGAAGGACCAATTTTATAAATACCTTGATTTTTCTCGTCCTTTATCTGTCACACTGTATATCCTCAGCAGCTTTAATGACAGAAGACAAAAAGATATAAAACAACAGTGAGGAGAAAAGATTAGTAAATACACACTTCAAAGCTCATTTCATCTGAGGCCATACATTAGCACCTAATATCCACCTTTCAACCCATGAGACACAATTTAAACAATGGATACTTCTATCTACATCTTCATGGCTAGACTTCTTGTGCAGTCAGCTATGCAGAATGGCAGAGATCAGTGTCACCAGGAAGCCAGTTAATAACATCTTGATGTATTCATAAGTTGGGACATAGAGCGCAGCAGGTCAGAGGCTACTTTAATAAACAACCAGCACATTGTAGTTACCTAAGATCAGCTGCTTCAGCCCCTTCTCAGCCCTGACAATTTGCTCCAGGTGGTATTAGGGGCAGAAGAGTATTGGTACTGTCAGTGCTGAGGTTGATGGTTGGACTAGATGATCTGAAAGGTCCCTCTCTTCCAACCAAGGCAATTCTATGATTCTGTGATTGTCTGATTGTATCCATCAGAGCAACCAGCACCAGGCTCATGGCCTTTCTACTTGAGAGGAGTGATGTGATTCTCTGTATAGTGGGATCTTAAACATGAGATATGATTTTGTCACTTTGTCATCAAATCACTTTGATCAGGTTTTACTGTGTTTTGGGCTGGCTTACTGCCTGCAGGATGCCTCAAGGGCACTCTCTTCCTTTCTCTGCCCATGTATGGGCAAGCTGGGGTTTGAGCTAGTTTGAATCCTGGAGAAATTAGATGCTTTCAGTGAAAGTCACTGTAGACTAGACCCATGAGACCTTGTTCTCAGAGAACAAAGTGAACCCAAATCTGTTTGAGAGCACTGGGAGGAGGGAGAGAGTTGGGAGGAGGGAGATGAAATAAGTTTCCATGGGAAGCAGAGGACAAAAATAATAGTAATTCCATTATGTTTGTTGTTCAAAAAAGACTTGGCAGTTTGAGTCAATTCAGTCAACTTCAACTGCCTGAAATCTAGATATCTATTCTTAGAAAAACATCTTTGTTAGTTATTTAAACTAGGTGTCTACCATTTCACTTTTCAGATGACCATGGATGTCTCACTGAGACTGAACATGTTACTTTTAGGACGTAGCTGTAAGATGGGAAGAAACCTGTCCTTGGAGGACAATGACTGCAGGATAAGGTTAGAGAATCTGCTCAGGGCTGGGCTAGAAGAGAAATTTTATAAGGTAAAGGTCAGGTGGTAGATGTTGTCTGTGTTTCCCTTGTACTATGCACAACATCTTTGGATAATAGACAAACTGCTCCAAGTTAATTCATGTCAATAAATGAAGCATAGATATCCAGCACATATCCCAGATGAACCTGGTCTTGGATAATGCTTAAAGCTAGTTACTAGCTCCTGCCCTCAGACTTCCCCCACCAAGGAATTTCACTGAATTTCACTGAATTTTTTAGGGTTGGAAGGGACCATAGAGATCATCTAGTCCAACTCCCCTGCTGAAGCAGGATTGCCTAGAGCTAGAGCATGTTACTCAGGACTGCATCCAGGCGGGTCTTGAAAATCTCCAAGGAAGGGGACTCCACAACCTCCCTGGGCAGCCTGTTCCAGGGCTCTGTCACCCTCACCGTGAAGAAGTTTCTCCTCATATTTGAGTGGAACCTCTTATGTTCCAACTTGTGCCCGTTGCCCCTCGTCCTCTCGGTGGGAACCACTGAAAAGAGTCTGGCTCCCTCCTCCTTCAACCCTCCCTTGAGATACTTGTAGGCGTTGATAAGGTCTCCCCTCAGCCTTCTCTTCTCCAGACTAAAGAGTCCCAGCTCTCTCAGTCTCTCCTCATAAGGGAGATGCTCCAATCCTTGAATCATCTTTGTTGCCCTTCGCTGGACTCTTTATAGTTGTTCCCTGTCCCTCTTGAACTGGGGAGCCCAGAACTGGACGCAGTACTCCAGTTGTGGCCTCACCAGTGCAGAGTAGAGGGGGAGAATGACTTCCCTTGACCTGCAGGCTACACTCGTCCCTATGCAACCCAAGATACCATTGGCCTTCCTGGCCGCAAGAGCACACTGTTTACTCATTGTCATTTTACTGTCCACCAGGACCCCTAGATCTTTCTCTTCAGTAGTTGCCTCTAGCAGGTCCACCCCTAACCTGTACTGGTACCTGACATTTTTCTTCCCCAGGTGCAGGACCCTGCACTTATCCCTGTTGAACCTCATGAGGTTCTTCCTTGCCCAGCCCTCCAGAATGTATCTCTGTCTTCCTTTGCCTCTCCCTCCCCATCATCAGAGGTTACAATTTGTTCCTTTCTGTGGATTTACACAGTCATAAAACTGTGCCTGCACTCAGAAAAGTGAAATTATCCAGATTGTAAAAAGTGCAATTCTAAGAGAAGTCTTTTTCAAAATCAAGATAATTTGACAGAGGCAGGAATAAGGGGGTGGGAGTGGGTTAGGGGTGGGAACCACCTGAGCTATGTGTAGTACATAAAATGGGCTTTTTCCTGAGCTCTTGGTCTCATTCCTTTGACTGAGATCTTGCCAGAATGTGCAGCTGGGTCTCTGTAAGAACACAATCCTGTTTAAGATGCTGAGGTGGAGCATTTGCTTAGGGAAAAAAAAGGCAAAAAATAATACGTAGATAATCTCTGTGTTCTATCCTGTGGGTATGGCTGGGTGTATAAGAGCAGCAAAAAGACAGGTTCCTGTCCCTAAAGAGGAATTTGCAAGAGCAAGAGCAAAGTAACCCTCAGAGCTACATTTCACATGGCTGTGATTCTATTGCCTGAATTGGTGTTCAGGGACATATTAGTCACAACAGGTTGTTCTGCCTTGTATTCCAGCTGCCCACCCGGAAGAGCAGGGTGGGCAGGATCCCAGGGTCTTACATAGGACTTATTTGCTATGTTGGCACTGATGTGCTATAGCATCCTGATACCCTATGGCATCTCAAGTAGACGAAAAATTAAGTAAGAGCTGTCAATGTGCACTTGCAGCTCAGAAAGCCAATCACATCATGGTCTGCACCAAAAGAAGTGTGGCCAGGAGGTAGAGGGAGGTGGTTTTTCCCCTCTACTCTGCTTATGTGAGAGCCCACCTGGAATGTTGCATCCCGCTCTGGAGTTCCCAACATAAGAAAGACATGGACCTGTTAGAGTGGATCCAGAGGAGGGCCACAAAAATTATCAGAGGGCTGGAATACCTCTCCTATGAAGAAAGTCTGAGAGAGCTGGGGTGGTTCAGCCTGGAGAAGAGAAGGCTCTGGGGACACTTTATTGCAGGCCTTCAAAGAAAGATGAAGAGAGACTTTTACCAAGGCCTATAGTGATAGGGCGAAGAACAACAATTTCAAACTGAAAGAGGGTAGATTTAGGTTGGACATAAGGAAGAAATTTTTTCAGTGAGGGTGGCGAGACACTGCAACAGGTTGTCCAGAGAAGTTATGGAAGTGTTCAAGACCAGGCTGGACGGAGCTTTGAGCATCCTGATCTAGTGGGAGGTGTTCCCATGTCAGGGAAATTGGGCTAGATAGATCATCTTGAAAGGTCCCTTCCAACCTAAACCATTCTATGACTCTGTGATTCCATGATGCTATCTAGTCCACATCTCTTTAGGCAACTAAACCTACCTTCAGTTTAGCTTCTCATTTTTTTTTTGGTGGGAGAAGTGACTTAGCCATAATCTGAGTCTTGGAAGAGATAGGAACACAGCAAAGGTAAAGAGAAAATACACATTTGAGGACAGATGAGGGGACAAGAGTATGTACGAATGGAATGATGCTTTCTGTTGACACATGTGATATGGTTGCAATCTCCCTTCAAGCAGATCCCTTCCCACACATGTCCTTCCATTCAATGCAACTACTTGTGGAACTGGTCCAGCAGGAAAACCAGCAAGCAGTTGCATCAGCTCAATGCCTGGAACAGCAAGTTGTACCTCAGAGGCAAGAAACAGTCTGCAAAATTTCTTTAGGTGAGCTCAGAATCTGGAAATCCTCTGTCCTGAAGACAGACTAATACGAATGTTTCCTCTGCATTTAAGAAAAAGGATTATGAATGATCTGATTCATATGATCTGATTTGCAATGAGAGTAAGCTCTTTATTTGCTGTCTAAAGAAGGCCAGTAGACCAGCTCTTAGTGCAAACCCTAATACCTCTCAATGCTGTACGACACAGGCATTTTACTGCTATTCATTACGTGTAAATACAGCACAAACTTGCAGCTGTCAACACGGCCAACGCTAACTACCAGGAAACGATCTGTCTGAGAAGGAAATGTTGCAAACTATCAAATCCCCACAATGTGCTAAAACATCCGTAGAGGCAGAGTGCCAGGGTTTATTATAAAATATGGACCATATGTTCTCTTGGCTTCCATAGTTTTGAACAAGGAAATGTGTCATCAAATAATCCCGAAGGGAGGGGAGAATGTACTGGGCAGGGGAAGAATCATAAAGATACTTCACTGGGATGGTACCTCCACATCTGCTTTCCTGAAGAGTGTGAAGGCTAAAAAGACCGATAGAGACATAAAAAGGGACTTGTTACTAGAGTGTGGATAGAAATAAACTTGGCAGGAACTCCACCATATGGCAACCTCAGGAGATGTGAGAGATGTAAGGAAAACCTGCTGTCATTCATGCTGGTACTAGAAACGATAACTGAACGTATGAATCTCTCTTGGCTCTAATCAAGACAGATATGTCAAGACATGTATGTTTCATGAGACTCGGGGTGACCAGACAGGTAACCCCACCATCCAATCTTGCTGACCATTCTGTTGAACTAGCTCCATGGATATGCAGTGTAGATGTGGTTGGTGTTGAGTGAGAACTGAGTCTGGCAAGACAGATCCACATAGGAAGGAGACTGAACTGAGGCTGCTTCATTCTTTACCATCCCAAGCTGGTAACATTTCTTTGTAGGTTAACGTTTTCCTATGCTGATGCCAAACAGTGCAGGTAACGCTTCCTGGTACACTTCTGAATCCTGCTGTTGCAAAACACTGAGCTGCATGGGCTATTGCAATTTTTTCTCTATTTACCTGACAGCTGATGTGACTAGTACGCAGAATGAATCTCACAGTTGGGTTCAGAGCTCTTTGGAGCTTGAAAACATGTTGACTAGCGGGCACTGAGTGAACCAGCAGTGCCTGAGGTGGGGAAACCAGTTAGTCCATTGGAAATGGAGACTGCAGGTTTATAATTTTAAGGCAGGGGTTTTTTTTTTTGGTTTTCAGCAGTTCTGAGATTGCATTTAAAGTTTCTGAATCATAATTCATAAACCATAGAAGAAAGGTCGTTTGCTAAAAACACAATTTTCAACTTGCAGTGACAAAGGTATAGATATATTGGATGTTGTGGCAAGGGTTTGATAGCTGCAGAGCTGAAGGGGTGACCTTTGTAAGGACAGGTCGGGGTTGCCCCATGCTGGACACAGCTGGTTCCAGCCTGTTCAGCCGGTTCTACAATGAACCCACTCAAGGACACAGTTATGCTCATCAGCTGAGGTGGTGGCATCTCTGTGAAACCATGTTTGAAAGGGATGAAAATGCCAGATGGAGAGAGGAGGAAGGAACACAAAATGAAAAACAACAGAGGGAACACCAAGGTCAGAGGAGGAGGAGGTGTGGTGTGGTGTGAAGTACCCCATGCAGATTTTCCTGATAGAACTTCAACCCATGGATAACCTGTGCTGGAGCAGAGGAATGATGTGAGAAGGAAGGAGCAGCAGAAAAAAAATGCTGTGTGCCCCCTTCCGCCCCATGCTGCTTATGGTGGGGGTAGAGGAGTCTGGAGTGAAGGACTGAAGTTCAGCCTAGGAAAGGAAGGAGGAAAGGTGTCGCTTTAATGTTTTGTTTCTCACTACCCAAATCTATTTTAATTGCCAATACATTAAGTGAATTTTCCTCAAATTGAATCTGTTTTGCCCACGGCAGTATTTAGTAACAATCTTCCTGTCTTTATCGTGACCCACAGGTTTTGTTGTTCCTGTTCTTCCTGTGTTTTCCCCCTTTCTCACCCGTGTTCTAGCAAGGTAGGAAGTGAGCAGACACCTGGGTGGGAGTTGTTAACCGAGGCCAACCCACCACAGTATAGAACCCCTACATGGCATGCACACGATAGACTTAGCAGATTTTGTATTTTTTCTGCCGTATCGCACTATCCCAGCTTTCATGATTTTTGGAGTCTCCTACATGCTGGCTATTAGATGCTTAAAATTATGTCAATAATTTTGAGCTGAAACCTGCAGTTCCATGTGTTTTCCTCTGACATTTTGGAATAAATATTAGCAGTCCTAATTAAAAATTTTTTTTAAAAAAAAAAGGTTAACAGAAACAAAATTTCTGCTTTAGTATAAACACTTAAAAATTCATTCATTAAGAAGGTCTAGCATTTCTGTGCTTTGAGAAAGTACCTATAATTTATTTGATGGTCTCATAACAAAGTTGTGCTTTTTGAAGTCTCTCTGAATAGCTCTTCAATGTTGTCTAGTTACAAAGTTTTAGAGCTTCATTTTGCATGTGCTGTAGAGACTGGGGTAAGAGATTACAGTTCATTTCTCTGATGACTGCATTTGCGTGGTGCACAATCCACCTCCATGACGTGACCATGATGTCCCTTGTCCTTTGGAGCATCCATGGAGTGCATGGCTATAGTGACATGCCAGCACCTCAAAGTGGCATGTATAGCTTGGATTCAGGTATTATTTGACCTTATAAGATTCCTCTTATAAGGTCCTCTATAAGATTCCTCAGGTATTATTTGACCTTATAAGATTCCTCTTTCATTCACTCAGTTCATAGGCATAAGAAACATACATAAATGCTGTGTGGGGACAGTCCAACACGATGCTTTTATTTCAGCCTTAAATACCGCAAGTTCTGTATCTCCCAACTAAGCACGACAATTCTGAGGAATTCCTTCCTGTGTCTTGACTCCCACTGTACTCTGCCTCTGAGAAATGTGCTACTTTTTCATTTTTCTGAATTGGAACTAATAGAACCAGCATGGTGCAGCTGTGGGAGTGACTCAGCAGCGTGGCTCTGCATCTTCATGCACATGACATCCTGTGACAAAAAATCTTGTATTTTTGAAACAAAAAAAGTCTTAATTTCATTAATTTCTTCCTCAAGGGGAGTTAAAATTATTTTCAAGGAGTAACAGTAAAATTGAGATTCCACTACACCAATCTGTCAAGATGACAAACATGAAAATCATATCAAGAATATGTTATACTTCAAATTTTATTGGATTCATAATTATCTTCATACTTCTAGGCAGAATTTAGGAGTATCTAAAGCAAGGCTTAAAATGTGAAACATATGGCAGATGAAGTGATGCTGATAATAATGGGGACTAATGAGAAATGTTTTGCTAAGGAGTGCATTTTAGTTTGTAGGTTTTTCATCAAAATTAAGGAAAAAACTTGCAAATTCATAACTGGAGGAGGAAAATGGTAGAAATCCTTCAGGATCTGAGTATTTGACCTCTAAAAGTCCAGGGTGAATGGACTGTCATTTTCATTTAATAGAAAAAAATAACAATGATTGATGAAATAATCTGTTGAGATTGATTTGCTGTATTTGTTTTGTTTTGTTGGGTTGTTTGGGTTTTTTTCAGAGACAGTTTTGAGAGTTCTGCAAGGTCTGACAGTAGAAGTAAGATTCACCTGCTTGAAATTATATGTTTCAAGTGGCTTTAGTTGGTTAAGTTTTCATCTGCAATTCTTTCTCCCTCTTTCAGCATCTGCTTCTAGGACAATGCACAAGGATGCATTGTTGCACTCATCAATATTTTCTTCTACCTTTAAAGTTCTATTCCATCATGCACTTCAACTTTATCATCATGAATTGCCAAAAAGTCTATTCTCTGGAAGACTGTACTTTAGCTGCCCCAAGGAGGCTTGATCATAGAGTTAGGCCTATCTTGGGGGGAAAAATCCACTTTTCATCTCCTGGTGACATTCAGTTGAAATTTAGACACTAAAAAGTAAGCATAGAGTAGGTATTTAAAACCCTATTCTAGACAATGGAGACCTGGATCCTCATTCAGTTGCCACTGGAATTTCCCTATGCAAGATATCTGCATAGGGTTGGCAGCCATGATAAAGAGCCTAGAGAAAACTCATATCTTTTTGAAGAGTGGTTGGAGGCTTAAATGGCACTACAGGTGCCTAGGTATATGGATCCCTCCACTAGTCAGTGCAATCAAGTGAGAGCAGAAGGCAGTTCAGCAGAGATCAGTCACAAGGAGTGGGGTCCAGGTGCCCACATCTGGTCTCAGTGTCCACATCTAGTCCCAGCTGCACTGTGTCCTCGATGTGTTCGTGGGGCTGGTAGCTTTGTCACAGTACCTATAGGATACCTACATATTCCTGAAATGCTGCCTAAAGGCCAGGCCAAGTACCCTGCCTTGTTTATCTTGACTGATTGGCATCTGCCGAAGTAGTCAAGGCAGTTAGATTTCTGACTGCAGGTAATGGCATGGTGATGAAACGCAGTTTGGGAGAATGTCCACCTACCTTTGAGATGCCTCTGTTAATGAGGATGAATCCCAGTCTAGAGAACAACAGTTTTCAGGAGTCAGAGGTTGCACAGCTGCTTGTACCTGCTGTTGTTTGCAGTGTGCTCAGTGCAGATTTACTTGCAAATGTGTGTATGAGAGCATTCTTGAATTAAAAATACATCTTCCAAAAGGTGAAGAACTGTCTCTGTGTATCCTCACAGTGAAAGCCGAGGACAGGCCAAAGAAAAGCATTTGCTTTGTGTGGGAGGAAACTTAGGCCAGCGATACAGAATTACCTCCCACACTTCGGCTGGTATGTGTCACACTTTGAAAAGGGTATTAAACATTAGATAAGACAACAGAAAAACTTTCAGTCAACTGGCATTTCGTTCTGCTCTGTCTGCACTCCCTACACTCCTCTGAATGCCATCCTAGCATTTCCCTTTCAGCAAAATTCTGGGTTTGTTAAATCTTCCATTGATCCAATGAAGCTCCAGCAGGTCTCCTCATTTTTCAGGTGACATCTGGATCACTCTGGCAGTGTCCTGGGCAACCTAGCTGTGTATGCCCAGATCTTGTGTATGCCAAGATCTTGTGACTGTAAACTTTGGCTGAGTCTGCAGGAGAGTTCTACCTTGAAAGTAGAGTGTTAGCTGTAAGGTACAGAGTGTAAGGACATAAGACATGCTCTGCCTTGCCCTGTGGTCCATCTGGCCTAATACTGCATCTCAGATGGTGGCAGTGAGAGATGCTAATTAGGGAGAAAATGTGAGCCTGGACTGTACAGCCAGTGGTTTAAGGGTATTGGTGATAAATCCCTATGTTGTTCCTTTATTATCTCGTTATGTAACGACTTTCCAAGAAATTATCTGATACCTTTATGGACCTGCTGAATTTCTACCTGCAGGGTAGACACAGGCACAAAGTCTAAGGGCTGAGTAAATTTCAGGTCATCTAGTCCACTAAAGATAATAAAAAGTCATGCAGATTCCTCACCTCCTTGTTAAGCCCAAAGCTGTAAATCATAGAATCATAGAATGGTTCGGGTTGGAAGGGACCTTAAAGATCATCGAGTTCCAACGCCCCTGCCATGGGCAGGGACACCTCCCCCTGGACCAGGTTGCTCAAAGCCCCATCCAGCCTGGCCTTGAACACCTCCAGGGATGGGACATCCACAGCTTCTCTGGGCAACCTGTTCCAGTGTCTCACCACCCTCACAGTAAATAATTTATTCCCAATATCTAATCTAAATTGCCCCTCTTTCAGTTTAAAACCATTACCCCTCATCTTGTCGTTCCACTCCCTGATAAAGAATCCCTCACCATCTCTCCTGTAGGCCCCCTTTAGGTACAATGTGCGATTTCATTTCTCAGAAAAATAAACTGTATCCCATCCCACCAGGAGAAAATTAAGCCACCCGTCCTTCTTGCTTCTAAAATGACAAATTCTGTAAGCCCATGTCAGAGTACTGACCACGCTATATGGTTTTCTTTCTCCGGCTTTGTCTGGTCCTTGGTTATTAGGAGAAAAGCAGTGAAAAGAAATCTAGGCTCTCCAAAGGCAGCTACTACTGGGGAAGAAAAATGATTTATGTTGGTTTAACGGAAAACAAAATTTGGACATATCTGTCTATTTCTCCCACTCTTATCTTTTTTCTCCAACCAGCCTCCCACTTCTGTGGATCATTTATCCTCTCCCTCCTCCTGCAAGGTTTTCCTTAAATCATATCTTCCCTCAAGGCTTTGTTATATGTCTTTTCCAAGAACATTTTGTGTTTCAATTCATCTGATGCATTATACCTGTCTGAATGAGGTAGCACATTTGTCAGGACACAGGCCCCACCTTCTAACTTGGAGCGGAGAGGTGGGAAAATTTGTAACACTGTAGGAATTATTTACAAGTTTAAGCTCTGTGCTTTATTTTTTCTCCCATAGATACAAGTTCTGTACTCATTAATGATCATGCCAGCATGTCACAATTATAAACAGTTATCGTACTTTGTGATTACAGTTGCACAGCAGCAATTCTAAGCCAGGGATCTCAAAAAGTTTTGCAGTCCTGTAGTACTCCATTTAAGAGACAGGTAAACTTTATTATTACTTTCTGGCAGACACTGATCATCAGTGGTTTGCTCATGATTTGTCAACATCTGGGCTAAAAACTAACCCAAACATCTACCACTTGTTTCTCTGTGAACAGCTCTCTGTAAGATTCAGCTCCTCTCCCACTAGCAATCTTGGGATTGGGATGTGGCTTTTGCTGTTGAGTGCAGTGAGATGCTGCCTTAGACCAAAACCTATTATTTATATAATAAAAGTCAGGTCAAATGAATCACAGTGTTGGTTGCCATGTCATTACCGAAACCTGGGAAGTTTCTTAAGACAGAAAGACAAATAAAAAAGGATAAGGATTAGGTTGTGCTTATATCGCTGAAGTGGTCCAAGACATGGGACCAATGCTATGTTGGTAGTGTGCCAAGGAGCTGGGCTGGGGCTGAGCTCTCTGACACGCTGCCCAAGTGCAGCGCAGGAGGAGCACGTGGCCTGACCCACTCCTGCTAAACCAGCACGACTGCTTCAGGTTTGGTTCCCTCTGCCCTGCACAGCCCTCCAACAGTGCCCCCAGGTCTCCCTTTTCAGGGTGTGCGACACAAACCCTCAGCTCCCCACTGTGAGAACACCTCCCTACTGCCCTGAGACCCACAGCTTCACACTGGCTGTGGATCTGAACTTGGAAAAAGGACCTATGTGAACAAAATAGTAATTATAGTTTAGACCCTGCAAGAGTTGTATTACATTGCACTGGCAAAAGACTCAGGCCCTGTTTAGGTAGCCTTTGCCCCTGGTCTCATGACCTTGAGGCCACACCTGGAGTATTGTGTCCAGTTCTGGGCACCTCAATACAAGAGAGATACCGAGGTGCTGGAGCCAGTGCAGAGGAGGGCAACGAAACTAGCGAAGGGCCTAGAAGACAAATCATATGAAGAGCGGCTGAAGGAGCTGGGACTGTTTAGTATGAGGAAGAGGAGGCTGAGGGGAGACCTCATCACTCTCTACAACTACTTGAAAGGACACTGCAGAGAGGTTGGTGCTGGTCTCTTCTCACAGGTAATTAACAATAGAACGAGAGGGAACGGCTTCAAGCTCCAACAGGGTAGGTTTAGACTGGACATTAGGAAGGAATTTTTCACAGGAAGAGTAGTCGGGCATTGGAACAGGCTGCCCAGGGAGGTGGTTGAGTCACCATCCCTTGATGTGTTTAAGGGACGTTTAGATGTGGTACTGAGGGATATGGTGTAGGGGAGAACTTTGTAGAGTAGGGTAGATGGTTGGACTCAATGATCCCAAAGGTCTCTTCCAACCTGAATGATTCTATTATTCTATGATTCAAGATACTCTCCCAGCAGGATGTTCCCTGGCTTTAGTTTTATATAGCAAGACAGATGTAGTCAATGATGCAGATGTAGTCTGTGGTACAGTCAAGACTATATAAACAAGGAATAGAATTTCGTGTGATGATTCATACATCCTGAACACAGCATCTATTTAGAGAAGGACCATATGAAGATTATTTGACCCAGCTCTGCACCAAAGCTGCTGAAGATGACCAATATTTAATCACCCCAGACAGAGAAACTAATAGGACAAGAAGAAAAACATTCTCACATTTGTCAAAGAATAAGAATGTGTATTTAAACTGAAATCCTGTACTTTCATGCTTTCTGAGCTTTTAAAAGACATTTTCAGCCTGTGCAAAAGTGATATGGATGCTTAACCAAGAGTCAAACCATCAACAGTTTGAGGTGGCATAGTTCCAGCTAAGCCAGTGGCATTATAGCAATTACATTCAAGTACAAATCTAGGCCAATAAACAAACAAACAAAAAAATCATCAAATTGTGACTGAAATTGTCTGGACTGATAACTCATTAAACAGCATTTCATATTGTTAGGCCAGGGTCAGTTATAATGGAAGTGAAATTGCAGGGTTCTTTTAAAATCTCATTAATGAACAAGGGATGTTCTTATCTCACACACGGATGATAATTCCATGGCAAGGGAAAATGGCACATCCTTTTGCTCTGCCTCACTCTGCCAGCTAATCACTCCTGGTGGAGGACACTGGGGATTCCCACGCGCTGGAGTGCAGCCAGCAGCGGGATAATGCAGATGAACTTGAATGGAAGGACAAGATTCGGGACATTTCAGGAGGATTTCCATTCTCAGCTAAATGTCAGTGCTCATTCAGGCAGGTCAAATCATGTTCTCTAATAAGCCAGATGCAGATTGCTGCCATTGCTACAGCAGCTCAGTGATGTCCAGGCCCATCCTTCGCTCCACGTGGGATACTGAGTGAAAGACAGGCTCAATAAATTCTTAATGTATTCACTCTCCAGGCAGGTCAAATGGTAATTAACCTCATGCTCATCCCTGCTGCTTTGAGAGCTAACTCAGTATCCACCATGCAGCTACAATTTGATCCGACAGCCACCATGCAGGGGAGGTGATAAAGGCGTGCAGAGCCTGGAAGGGAGGGGACAGGCTGAACAGGCACCTCTTTGAAGAGGGTGGACCCCGCCGCAGTCAGCACTCTGAGTACCGGGTTTGCTGTGGGCACTGGAGCATCCTGGGGCGCAGAGGGCAGTCTCTAACACCGCCATGCTGCCTACAGCCCTGGCTTTGCAGTGCCAGTCAGCCCTCCTGACGTGCAGAGCCATCCTTGCCTAATGGATGAGGTGTTCAGGGGTGGCTCTGCTGACGGATGTAGATGCAAAATAAAATGCTTCTTTCTCAGGAAAAGAGTTTCATTACTCCTGTGTTTCATTACTTCCACAGCAGTTTTTCCTTTGGAGATCTTTTCTGGAAAGGCTGGACCTGCCAGCGTGTTTTCTGCAATGCTGCTTGTCTCTGGCAGAGACATGAAGATCAGCAACAGGCTTAGTGCCATGCTGTTACTGCGCTATAAACTGGGAGAGAGAGGAAGAGTAGCTTTTGGTCCAGGCAAACCTGCTTTCTCTGTGTGTGACAGAGTTTGTGCTTTTAAGGATGAGATGATGGCGACTTGTGTTTGTGGAACAAGGAGAGACACCAAGAACATGTTTCCCTCCTGCTCCAAGCACAACACTTTAACCTGAAATTCTATGGTATTTACAGACCAAGGTGGGGGGGAATTTGCTCCTTTGTCATTCGAATGCCTGTTGAAAAACTGCTTTCCTGGCCTGCCTGTGGGATTAGGACTGGGAAGTATAACTGTCCAGAGAGGCAAAAGCTGTAGAACAGAGGACTTTTCCTATAGCACTCCACAGGTCACTGTCTCATTAACACTGGCTTGGATGACTTTTCTGCTGGCAAATTATAGATGTGAAGAGGCATTAAACGTTGAACTCTAACACTGACCAACTTAAAAATTAGATATTCAAGCTGAATCTGGTCAAATTTTACCAGAGAACGTAGTGAAAAATAAGCTCAGGTAACAGGAATAAATTCCATTTAATCACTCAGGAGTCAGTTAATATGTTACATGGGATACACCCGTTATAAAACATCCCATGTAATTGCAAAAAATTCAACAGTACTGGAGTGATATTGGCACTTAGTTTTCCACAGTTTCTAACAGAAAGAGGTGCCTCTCTTTTAAAATTTGTGCGCTGGATTGACTGGGCATGTTAAAAATCTGTGTGAATGCACCACGGGGTGGGCGGCAGGGTAGCAAGGGCATTGCAGGTACCCTGCCCTAGAAAAGATGAGGATTATCCCATAGTTGGAAAGGTCTCACCTGTATCTCAGCAAAGTACTTGTCTCTTACAGCAGCTATTCCTCCTCTGCCCTTTAATGTATTAGAAGATGCTTGCTAGATTTCACGTAGAAAAATTCCAATATTTTGCTGTTTTCTCTTGCTGAGTAGTTCTCCAAAAACAGTGACTATATGCTTCCCTTTGGCTTGGATAGCCCCTTACTCTACTGTCGCAGTCTCTGTAGGTCCTTAGTGGACTGAAGACAGATACTATGCCTTTAACTAATAAACAGTCCTTTTGTGGTGACACACAGATGTTCACACTGGTGAAAAAAAAAAAAAAAAAGGAAAAAGAGAAGGAAAACATGAGAGTTACTGCTGTTATTCCACACATCTCAATATGGATTATAATGACTGCATCTTCCTTAGGGAATCTCAAGGCTTCTGTTGATTTGTTTAACGTCACATTTGTTTTTCTGAGGAGTCAACAGTGAAAAAATTACACAGTAGGTTCAATAACAGACCTTCCTTCTCCCAGCTGTTGAAATGATCTGGCAATCTGGAAATTGACATTCATCATGCATAGGGTCTGGATTCTGTGTTCAAGGAGTCTCCTATAGCACAAGAGTTTAGGCCTAGGATTAGATGTTGATGATATAAACTGCACTTGAGGGCACCAAACCTTGACTAAGGCTGCAAACTGACTGTCAGGACCCTGTAGCCCACAGGTTTGGTCTGGATTCTTTATCACCTGCAATAACTTCCCTAAAGAAGACAAGCCAACTCTTGGACTGGTTCATGGTGGCTAATCAGCCATCATCTCCAAAAGCACCAGATGTTGTCATTTGTTCATTGGATGTTTGAAAGGCAATGCATGTGAGTATGGCTCACATATATATTCATCAGGAATATGGCTTAGTGGTTTTTGTTGCTTATTTCTTATTTTTTTTTTGGTCAGAGTTAGGTTGATGGTTGGACTAGATGATCTTTAAGGTCCCTTCCAACCTAGACAATTCTATGATTCTATGAGTAGAGAATATTTGTCAGTAAAGCAGCAGGTGGACTTTTCAGTCTTTTTCACCAGCACAGGTAGCTAGGATGTCTGCTAGGTCACACCAAATAATGAGAATTGCATATCTGATCATTGTTTTCTGTGCAATACAAATATTTCTTCCAATGTCTGAGACATGGCAATGGTCAAAATGTATTTAAAGCAGCAAAAGAAAAAATAGAGCACATAAGCTTACTTTATGGTTTGACACATGGCCCTGTTCCACGTGAAAGCAATAGTGCTGGGGCTGTAGAATCCATCTCAGCTTGTTGCATCCAATTAGAGAAGGAGCCGCAGAGAATTAGCAGGGCTCCTGCCCTCCCTTTACATCTGTTCCAGTGAAGAGTAATAATAATGTTCTGAGGCCACCTGCTGTTTACTTTCAACACTTACATGTTAATGTGTAGGGCACTGTCCAAGAGAGGTCTTTTCTTCATGACCAGAAAGCATTCCTGATATTCATTAAGGAAGTCAAGGTACATCAGAAATGTTAACTTGCTCGACTTTAATTGCCATTGTTTTATAAAAATCATCTTCATCAACTTGTTAATGTGGTTTTTCATGGAAAATAACTATTACGATCTTAATAATTTTTTTACTTCATTAACAACTTCTGCAATCTCCATAAGAATACTATTTAAAACTCCAGGTCCTCCCAGAGCTTCCACTTTCAAGTACTCAGGAGGAGTCTGGATGCACAGAGTGACATCCTAGCTCCACTGACTCACAAGCAATTATTCCCCTTTGCATCAAGGGATCTAAGTTAGGGTTTCTCACTCTCAGTTCATCATAACAGGAATTTGCTGATCCCATGCTGTTAAATCCATCTGCTGCCTCAAGCTTTGGCTTGAATCAAAATGAATAAAAGAAGAACAGGAAAAAAGGAGGAGGAGAATCAGAAGCTGTTATCCACAAAATGTCCCAGACTGAAAGCCTCAAGCTGAGCCTGTGGAGGCCAACCACTGCAGTACAAATGGAAAGCAAGCTGAAACTCCAGCCACTACAATTTTCTGCCTATTACTAATAGCAAGATTCAGTTGACTCTATTGCACGGGGACTCCCTTCCATTTACACATTTGGTACACATTTTCAGCTGCTATTTAGGCATGGGCTCTCAGTTCTTGTTATAACACAGGTCCCACTCTCCTTCCCATTAAACAGGGTCAATTGGATGCTCAGGCCTCCTCTTTCAATCTCATCTAGCAAGCAATGGGACATTCAGGTCTGCTGACAGCAGTGCCTTTTGCCAGCATCTGGCTTAGAAAGGCTTCAATGCATCAATCAATCAAATCTCAGTCAATCAATGCATTATTCTTTTTTTTGTCTATTCTGTTTCACTAAAGCTCTCTGTTTTCCCAAAGTTATCTCTCCTCAATTTGCCATACCTTGCTGGCTAGCAGGAACTTCACTGGTTAGGAGGTCTAGAGGTTCAGAACCCCTGCTGCTGGGTACAGTCTACAGAGATGGGGGTCTGTCTCTTTTCTCAAGTCACAGGCGACAGGACAAGAGGAAATGGCCTCAAGTTGCGCCAGGGGAGGTTCAGGCTGGATATTAGGAAAAATTTTTACACTGAAAGGGTTATCAGACATTGGAATGGGCTGCCCAGGGAGGTGGTTGAGGCACCATCCCTGGAGGTGTTCAAAAGACAGGTTGATGTAGTGCTGGGAGGTATGGTTTAGTGATGATGCTCCTTGTTTGTTGTGCGGGTGTCTATTTTTGTCAGTTAGGTTGACGGTTGGACAAGATGATCTTTAAGGTCCCTTCCAACCTAGGAGATTCTGTGATTCTGTGATCCTAAGAGAGAATTTACCTAACATGTTCTTTAGAGTTGCAGTCACCCGTCTCCAAGGAAGATGAAAACAACTTCAAGCACATATAGTCTCATATTCTTTTTAACATTCTTGTTACAATGAGAGAAAATGGGAGAAATCTTAAAGTATTGGCAAAATGAGAGCAAAGACTGAGTATGTTTGCTAGCCTTAAACACTTCAGAAGAGTAAACATGAAGGAAAACCAGAGGCATAACCTGGAAAATCACACTGGCATGTGAAAAATTCTAGATCAATCCTAAATCAAAGCAGAGGAACCATGACATTTTTCTCTTAATGTACCTGTCTGAAACTTCTGGGAAAAAATGCCTTTTTGTGAGGAATCTAAATTCTGAAGACGTATTGGTATTCCCATATTGAGAACTAAAATATAACTGCAACTTCTAAGAAGTACTTGGGCATTTGTACTTTGCAGAAAATAATTATATTAAACCTCATTGTAATGTGTAACCGTATTTACTGAAATCTGAGAAGGTCACTTTTAGGGGCTGAAAATCATAAGTTTTTGTATTGATTTCGTTACCAGATGTTAAATAATACCTTAATATGATGATGTAAGAGGCAAAGGTTAATGAGTAGCTGGGTACTTTGCGGTATGCACTCCCTTTCTTCTCCATCAATGCAATATAATTAGAAGCAGCTTACCTTGAATTACCTTTTCCTTCTAAGTAAAAATTATCACAACTTTCTTCCCTACGTCTTCCCTGAGAATTTGCAAGGCCATGTTGAATTCGGAAAAATGAAGAAATTTCTGAAATGGAAGCTAAATATTATCTGAATACCAGCAACCATGACCTGATTACTCTGAACTGGTGAAGATGGAGATACCTTTATCTTACTGTTAAAGGTAATGGTATCTGCTACTTGAACTCTTTAGAGAATTTAACTTTCTTTGGCATTCCTGTTAAAAGTCAGTACTGCGCCACAGAGCACAAACTGAATAGATTGAGCCCTTAATAAGTGAGGTTACATTCGTACCATCTTTTCAGAGCCAACACAGTTAAAACTGCTGGAGATCATTTCACCTGCTTATCCACTTCCATGCAGCCACAGTGCCACTTACAGGCAGAATGTGAGCCACGTGTCCGTACTGCTTAAAGGCAGTTTGAGAGGAAGCTGCCTACACATTTCATCAGTCTTGGCAGTAGACAATGTGGGGTCCCTCCAGGAAGGACTAACAATAGGCCCCAAGATTTATTTCAGAACCACCCTTGACGTGGATCCAAGCAAGAAAGCAGGTTACGGTGCAGAATCAAAAAGAGGATTGGCTCACACTCTGTGTAAAGGTCTTAAATATAAGAGGTGGTGGAAAACGTGAATGACATCTGAAACTGGTTTTATCAAGTATAAGCCCTTTGAGGTAGTTTAGGCCACTAAATCACTTCATCCAGTATCTGAAATCACTGCAGATTGTCAAGCTGCAGACCAAGATAGTCACCACAAACAAGAATATGCAGACAGAAAGACTGATCAGGACTGCTTAGTATCCTTAGTTCATCCAAGCTGTGTTTTAATGCAGCCAACAGCAAAGTTACACATTTAAGTACAAGTACAAGATGACAACACCATATAGAGAACACAAAGAATGGAAGAGTGACTCCTAAGAAGCAGTGGTTGTGAAAGTGTTGTACAGACTGCATTGAACATGTGGTACTACAAAGAGCTAGTATCACATCTGGATCTATAATCAGGGAAATAATTAGTAGACATAGTCAGACTGTTTTTTTCATTGTGCATTTGGGACAAATAAACCCGGCACTGGAGTATTGCATCCTTTCAGGGTTGAATTTTTGGATTTGTAGCTGATCAATAATAAGCTGCAGTAATATGTGAGGGCTGAAGGAAATTCTTCTCTGGGAACAAATTAATGAACTTAGTGTGTTTAGTTTGTTAAAACAAAACCTAATAAATTGTTTCATTCTATAAGATCACCTCAGAGGAATACTGAACTTTAACAAATTAGAGAGAAAGAAATAAAAAGAATCAATGCCAGAAGATAGAAACGATCATTTGCAAATGAGGAGTTAGGCAGAATTTTTTCTGTTGGAAGTGATTCATGAAAGGACCAAACCAGCAAGGGAAGGAATGGGCTCTCTGTTCCCTGATACCTTCATATTTGGACTAGATGCCAGTCTGGAAGCTTTCCTTTAGTCTAACACAAGGTTTGTCCATGCATCCCTGGGTGAAATGCAGTGGCCTGTGTTGTGCCGGGCGTAGTGAATCACTGAGTATTTTGCCTTATACCCCTATAGTTGTGTCGTCTCTTGCTTCCATCTCTAGCTTGCCTGCATAAAAACTGAGTAATAGGAAACCTGAGCACTTCAGACCAGCCACTGTTACTTATCTTGTCCACAGGCCCTCTCCTTGAGTGGAGTGATCTATTCAAATGTCAGGGCACAGGTAACAGACAAGCCCTCTCTTGTCTTCTGTATCTGGCATACACCATTCACATTGCAAACGTACTGTGCAAGTGTTGTTGCAGATCTAAAAGGAAGCAAAATTGTACTGGATGCACATTTATTTCTCTCTCTCTCTTCTCAAATGGGAGGAAAGTTTTCCCTAGCTTTCTTCATCCTGTTAGCCCCAGAAGGAAGGTAGGGAGAAGGTTATACCAATATACGTATTTAAATGCTTACACCAGTATAACACAAATTATGTGTACTTAGAGCAACATATTTTAAGTACAGGAGGTCAAAATAAACTGCAATACATGCAGCTTTATTAACAGCCAAAATTTCTTAACAACTCTTGTATTAATTATAAAGTTCTGCAATTGTGAGTTCCATGCCTTGAAAATCTCCTGGTGACTCATGGATGTTGTCAAGTTATGTGAAGTTTTCAAGACAGCTAGTCTGCTCAGTGATTTCCATTTTTAATTTTTTAGCAGTCTGCCTATGAAGATTCCTTATATCATGTATTGACATAGGAACAATTGATGTTAATGAGAAATAACTAGCATCTCCTCATCATTAATACTCCCCAGTCATACACAATAGCACAATCAACAATCAGGTTGACATTTGCTTCAACCCATTTCCAAAACAATTTTACTTACTCTAATTACATCTGCAGAGCAAATCTAGTATCCACGTACACTATATACACACTATTTTATTGAAGATATTGTCAGGACACAAACTAAGGAAGAAAAAAAATCAGTTTAGCATTAGTTGTCAATTTACCATTCCCTTGTTTATTTTTTCGTTGTTTAAGTCTCTACTATAGTAAGTCTAAAGTTAAAAATAACTTTGGATGCCAGTTCTTCCTCAGGGAAGAATACTGACAACAAATCTCACTTGTTTCTCAATCAATTTGCTTCTTTTTCAGAACATTACCTGGGAAGGGTTCATATACAGTGTGTCTGTATGTTCACACTATGGCCTTTCAATGCATACAGTGGGCTTATAGGGAAGATGGAGAGAGACTTTTTTACCAGGGTCTGTAGTGACAGGACAAGGTACGAGGGTTTTAAACTGAAAGGGGGTGGATTTAGATTGGACATACAGAAAAAACGTTATGACGATGATGATGAGACACTGGAACAGGTAGTCCAGGGGGGCTGTGGATGCCCCATCATTGGAAGTGTTCAAGCTGAAACTGTATGGGGCTTTGAGCAACCTGATATAACAGAAGGTGTCCCTACACTTGGCAAGGAGGTTGGAGAGATGATCCTTAAAGGTCACTTCCAAACCATTCCATGATTCTATGATTCTTTGATTCTAACATAAAGATGGGAAAGAAAATGAGAACATTAGAATCTGCATGTATGAATAAACTGATCAAAAGCACTTGAATGCACTATAAAGAGACAGTGATGCACTATTTATCTTCTAAGAAAAGGACAGTGTCTACAAATGTAGGAGATGTTAGATGTGACCCATTGATTCATGACTGCCTTTAGTTTTCATCTAAGTTTATTTTAGCTTGAATGTTGTGTTCTTCTCAGAGTGTTCCCTTTAAAGTGAGATGGCTAATTTGCATTCTGTGCTCATCATTATAGTAATTTCTTGCCCAGTGCTGTTTTTTTAAGAGAGTAGACCAAAACCGCAACCAGTTACATCCTGTGCAACCTCTTTGATTTCAGTAAGACTGCATGGACTATAAGGTAGTGCAAAAATTGGTTGAAACTTTGTGGTCTTCTTTGGGAGCACATAACACATGCACTGGTACAAGAAAAAAGCATTTATTTCATAGAACAATCACCTGGATTCCTTAATAGCGATGTGAATACAATAAACCACATGAAAATTTGGTGTCCTTGGATTTTCTTGCACAATTGAAAGTGCCATTTTAAGTGGCATGATTCATAACTACTCAAATTCTGTACTTTTACAAAAAGCATGTATAAATTATTTGGAGTACAGGGTGTTAAAAATGAGTAAGTAGTGCTTAGGGTTATTTTTATTAGAAGAGACCACATTAATTAGCCCTGGTATGGAGGGGAGGAGAAGTTTCTCTTGAATGCTCCACTCTGCAGTGCATTATTAATTTTCTCATTCGTTCCTTTTTAGCTCATTAGCTTTTAAATGTTATAGTTTAATGCTGAGGTGAAGCTGGAAGTATCTGTTCACTCTGCCATCCATTTCAAGCAGTCTCACAATCATTGTCATTATGATTAACTTATATTGTGGTGGTATCCAATCTAGGGCAGGGGTGCTATCACCACACCTTGTGGTGATGACAAAAGTGAACTCTTAAAGACAGATTTGTTTCTGTAACACAGGGGGAGAACAGAAGTATCCAGTGATGAGATTATATCATATGATGATTGGTATCTGGAAAGAGAACTGAAGACTGAGAGATTTCTCCTCCAGGTAAGGTGTTGCATTGTGTAACCTACAACTTAACACTGTCTTTGCACTCTGACTCATGGCCAAACAGTTAAAGTTTAACAACTAAACTATTCTTGGGAAAAAGTTGGAAAAAAATACATAGTAACAGCCTCATAAACTATAATCAGCCTCATTGAAAAAGTGATCTGGATGCACAAGGGAAAAACCAATATGCTTACATACTCCAGCAGTCTCACCTTGTGAGGTGGTGGAGCCTGACTTTTCATTCCTTTCCTCTGATAGTTTGTTATTATAGCACCAGGGCTTGGTTCACCAGGATCTTGATCCTCATGCAGTGCTTCAGGCAACAAAAATGCCTTAAAATTCAACCATCTTCTGATACAGTGGAGTTTAAAATTTAGTTGTTACAGGAATGAATAGCTAAGGGAAGAGCCAGGCTGTGAAGGTCTTCATTGTACACATGCTGGTGTTTTATATGGAAGCTTCACCTATGGAAAACACATTAGCAGATAGGACCAAGCAACTCCACCCAGCAACTGCATCTACTCTTCAAAGGCAGCAAGCTCAAGAAGGAAGATAATTGTAAGACTAAAGCAAGTATTGTGGACTTGCATGCCCAATACCAGATATGTCTTCAGGACTTTTGAGCTGTTACCTTCATTTGGCAGGATACCCCTTTGATTAAGGAATTACTAGGTTCACACTTTTGGAAGAGATCTCCCACATGAGATTGTACAACATTCTATCGCCTGTGGATGTAAACAATTCTTTTTACACTATTCTTTTGATATACACCATGCAATCACAGAATGATAGAATCATAGAATTTTCTAGGTTGGAAGGGACCTTTAAGATCATCTAGTCCAACCATCAACCTAACTCTGATAAAAACCATCACTAAACCATGTCACTAAGTACAGTGTCCACCCGTCTCTTAAATGCCTCCAGGGATGGTGCCTCAACCACTTCCCTGGGCAGCCCATTCCAATGCTTAATAACCTTTTCAGTGTAAATTTTTCCTAATGCCCAATCTGAACCTCCCCTGATGCAACTTGAGGCCATTTGCTCTTGTCCTGTTGACTGTGACTTGAGAGAAGAGACTCTCCTCCACCTCTCTACACCCTCCTTTCAGGATGCACAATCCCAACTCCCTCAGCCTCTCCTCATAAGACTTTTTCTCCAGACACCTCATCAGCTTCATTGCCCTATGAATGTCACAGAGCTCTAGGCAACTGACTTACAATTTCTTAGGTATGATTTCTCAACCTACCTCTAATTCTCCTTTTGTAAAAGAAGACTTTGTTAGGTACACTGCAGAAAAATGGTTCCCTCCACCACTGTGCTAAGGATTAACAGTGCCAGGAGCTGGTGTTTTCAGGAGACAACTGAAAGATGTAAGTTGTCTGAGAGCACTGTGGCCCTGCTTTTATGTGTTAGAGTGTACTGCCAAAAGGGTTGTTCAGGACGACAAGGAAATATTTTCAGGCAGGTAGGGTTTCTACCACACTGTGAAAAACATATGACTCACTTCATGCTAATCACACAGTATTTTTTTAGTAGTACGTGACCACAGTTTCTTCAGTTCTTGTCAGTAATTTACCTTCCTAATAAGGTGGAGCTGCTGAAAGGAACTGAGAATCAATAGATGTTGAAAGTCAGTGAAATCTGAAATGTGAACCTAATGATGAATCTCTTCAGCTTTACACTTTATCCCATGCTTCCTCCCCCCCACCCCCAAATCCCTTCTAGAAACCTCAAATTATTTTAACCCCTCTTTAACAGAGGTGTAAGAAGGACTTCTCTGCCAAATCTAACTTGCTCACAAAGGACAAGGGGACCAACAATGCAAAGCATGGCTCTGCCCCTGATAACGTGTGGTGAGAGAAATCTGGATAGACATCACCGTGCTGAGTGTCCCGTGAAGCAGAGCAACCCTTCTCTCATCAAGGCATAAAACTTTACATGCACCACATTATATAATTAGGGGAGAGAGCTTATTTCTTTCTTGCTGAAACATGTCTGCAAAGTTACAAAAAGTTTATATTTTTGGAGAAAGTGTGGGGAAAAGGTCTGCTCCTTTTCTGGTTTTTACCTTTCACTCCATTTCTTCATAACAGCATTTTCACCAGCAGGCGCCCTGTTATCCCTGCTCTGGGTGTTTTTTTAATAAAAAATAAATAAGCTTTAAAATAGCTTATCTCCTGCTTACATCACCCCAAACATCATGTCTGAAGTCACAGATGCGATGCAGTTCATATTGCACAAAGTTGCTACAAAGTCTGCTATTTATGCCTTTCCCCCCAGACATCTGAAAGCTTTGTAACTGCTCCTTTGGAGAGCTGATGATTTCTTTCCCGGGTCTGACTGTACCTGTGGTTTATCTCTGGAAGCACGGTGGCCTAGGGTGCTGCAGCATCTCAGGTCAGAACAATATCCCTGTTGATGTAAACTTGTAAGTTTTGATGTGGGTCCGTAGCTGGAGACTTTCCTTGCAGTTTTATAAGCTATTCATTGTGATCCTCTCTCTGCATCTCTACCTGCTTCAGCCTCATATATTAGTCTTGAACAGACCTATGTTTCCACAAATGTAACAGCTGACTGTTGCCAAGAAGGGGGAGTCCCACTTCCCCCACCTGGCCACATTTTTGCTGCTGATCTTCTGCCAGCTGTTTTTGGTGCGCTTTAAACTTCTAATCACCCAGTAAAAATGGTGGATATTCTTTTGCTATCTTAGTAAGCCAGATGGATCACAGTATGCTGTGATCAAGATTACTCTTGTACTCACAAGAGTGAGCACATGGATTGGGGCAGAGGTGGGAGAGGCAAGACTTGCCCCATTTGATGGACGTGATTGAATCAGCTCATCTGCCCTTGGACATCTGCTGAACATCTTGCAAGTGGTTTATGGTTTATGAACAGGGGTACCTTATTACATGCCTTTGAGCCACTACTTGGAGATCAACAGTTGTCAGTCACAAATCATCTCTGACACATCCTCACTAGAAACTGGAATGCAATGCAGAGATACAGAATTAGTAAAAACTTGAGGCAGTAAAGCTACATGATGTGGTACAAGGTGGCAAGGACTTGCTACTCTGTGCCTGGTAACAGCATAGCCTTTGTTCCACCATGCTGTGTGCAAGCCAGGGTACCTGGCTTCCTTAGAATGACAGCACCTCCGTTTGGAAAGCAACTGGCCCCAGAAAACACAGCTGCAGAATGAACTAGCTCCCACAGATATATGAAGTCTGAAGAAATTCTCTATGCTGAGAAGACTGAGGACAGCAGTCCTGCTCCCACCAAAAATATGGCCTCTAGGAGGGGGGCAATATACCATGATAATGACTTGCCAGCTCAAGTTCAGAAATGGGTCCCAAAGGTGCCTCTCAGCTCAGTAGTTCAGGCAGAGGATCACCCCAAAAGAACCGTCCTACTCCTAGTGAAGGGACACTCCACTGGCCACCACTTTGGGGTTAACACACAGCCCTGGAATTAAGAGTTCTCTGCTTGTGGCATAGGCAGTCTGAGTTATGTAACCCTCATGGCCCTTTAGGTGACACTTGAAAAAAAACCACATTACATCTTTTATAATGTTCCAGGGAACAAAGTGTTCATTCATTTATAAAAGACTTTGTTAGCACAATTCTCGAATAATAATTATTCTCCTGCATTGAGATATTTTTTGTCTCTTTGCAGTTAGAATAGTTTTAGTGAATTTCACTCCAGTCTATTAGAAATTAAGTTTCCAGCCTCCAGAAATTAAAAGTTCAACAGGTTAATTTGAGAAATGCAGTGTGCTACATCCTAGAAAAAATAGTGTCATGGATTCATACAGTTACCACTGTTACTGTTTAAAATAAATGGAGAAATAGCATTTTACTTATAAGTTTAAACAGTGGGGGCATTTCTTTATGAGCAGCTAATTTAAGACAGGTAAAAAAGGATGTTGACGCAACAAAGACATGCAAGCCTCTTACTTCTAAATGTTCTCTTATTCTCTTCCTGGAAGTACCGGCTTGGTTTCTGCGTCAGCCAAGACCACCCAGGTTGATTTAATCACCAAACCCAATGCATCTCACTGACAATTTCCACAGCACTGAGGGGGGTCAGACCCCTTCAGCAGACCAATTACTGCAGCCCCAGCTTCAAAATCTGGAAGGTGAGAACCCATCTCAAAATCAAAAATCTGGATGGTTCTCTTCATTGCACAAAAAATAAGCCACTTCCATGCAATTCATGCAATATAATGTTTATAGTATATGAGATGTAGCCTATACAACCAAACCTTGCGTTTCCATGGCATTGTCATAAATTCCTCTCCTCCTCTCCCCCAAATCTGTAATCCGTTTGGGGTATTTTGAGGAAAAAAAAGAAAAAAATTGCTGAATTAAAACAAACAAGCTGGGAAAAGACATGCTTCTTAAATGGAGGGCCAAATTCACATAACATGTTTCTTCCTAGTTTTTCATTTATTGTGTGAAACAGGCATTCATTCTATGTCCCATCATATCCTGTCTGAGTCTTGTCCAGAGAACAGTAACTCCCAACCATGTCTTCTTTCTCTTGATTTACAAAAGAGAGGCTGGAAGAACTCTACAGAAAGAAACTCTGCCTTTGTAACACAGATATAGAAATTTCTGGGTTGTACAGCTGACTGGGCATTTAAGAGGTTTGGTTCATCTTGCTTTTGAACTGTGGCTTATTAGAGCTAATTGATGAGCAATCTGAAAAAGAATGAGGCATGAAAATTCCTCCCTCTCCCTTTCTCTCAAGCTCTTTTCTCCACTTTTTGTTCATTTATCTTTTGTTATACGGAAGACTCATCAGAGATATGTACTTTGAATCAAGGTTCATGTGAGTCATCACATTAGCTGCACTACCGTGTAGTAGTGGAGATATAGAAAAAGAAAAGTGGAAGAGAAGATTTGGGAAACTGGAGCAGAAGGTAAATACCCTGAGGCACCTCAAATTCTCCAGAAATGCTACCAACTTAAAATATCACTGGCAAGAATTTTGTCTATTCGTGAATGCAAATAGACCTTCTGGAAAGGAAGACTTGCGAAAGGTAGCTATTTTTATTTTAATATTAACGGGTTGGACACACTGGATTTAATAGCTGTATTTAAGTGAGGAGTATGACATCTAGACAGTCACAGATATTTGAAGAGTACTGTGCTTTGAGAAAGAGTGATGCATTTGAAAGATACCAGCTTAATAGGAGAAACCTAAAGACAGGGAGGAACTGCTGCATCATTTATAATGGATTTGAGATTGCAGAGCTGAATATGCAGTTTTAGATGTTTTGCAGAATCTGAGCCCAGATGGGATATCAGGGACTCCAGAAGAGAAACCAAACTGCTACAGTTCCTTTTTTAAGCTGAGGTAAAGCAATCAGAATTTGTCAGGCTGCAAAAAATAGCTGTGCAGAATGAAAACAGAATAGAGTGTAGTGGACTGCAAGATCAGCAAGATCCAATAGAACACGCAAAGGAAAACCAAACCCACATATCCCAAGAAAGGGTTTGCAAAATACAAGTTAGACAGATTTGCAAGGAGAAGCATGATAAACAAAGTGAGAGTTTATTTTGAGGAGAGACGGCATGCCTGTGAGAAGCAGTTATTTTGCAAAAACCTTGAAAAAAAGGAAAGAATGTACTTGAAAGGATTCCTAGTCTACTTAGAGAATCAGAAAGCTTTGTGAGAGCTGTTCAAGGTACAGGTACATCCAATGCATAGATATTATGTTGAGGACAAATGAAACTCTTCTAAATAGGCTACTGGGGCTCAAATACATGGGGTATTGTGCAGAGAAAATTGCATTTCTTGACACAAAGAGGTAAACCTCAGATCTGACAATGGGAAATCGTTCTTTGTGATTGAAATCTCCTCCTTAAAAAAAAAAAAAAAGGAAAAGAAAAGAAAAGAAAAGAAATAGTTAAAAGCTAAGGTTTCAAGGTTTGAAGTCCTTTCTGCAAACAGATTACCTGTTATTAGGTGAGAATGCAGCCCGCACCAGAGCTAGGAACAGTCTCACCCAACATGAGGTGTCTACAGCATTGGCTACAGCAACGTCTACACATTTACGCCTGAGCTAGCATGTTGGGTCCCCTTCCATTAAATGGAGAGTAACAAAAACTCATAATTTAACCAATGCATTTGTTTTGTGTGTCTGCATCAGGATATGGTGAAAAAAGAAAAGAAAAGAAAAGAAAAGAAAAGAAAAGAAAAGAAAAGAAAAGAAAAGAAAAGAAAAGAAAAGAAAAGAAAAGAAAAGAAAAGAAAAGAAATAGTTAAAAGCTAAGGTTTCAAGGTTTGAAGTCCTTTCTGCAAACAGATTACCTGTTATTAGGTGAGAATGCAGCCCGCACCAGAGCTAGGAACAGTCTCACCCAACATGAGGTGTCTACAGCATTGGCTACAGCAACGTCTACACATTTACGCCTGAGCTAGCATGTTGGGTCCCCTTCCATTAAATGGAGAGTAACAAAAACTCATAATTTAACCAATGCATTTGTTTTGTGTGTCTGCATCAGGATATGGTGAATTGTGCCCTCAAATTGCCTATTTCTCTCCACCTCTTGGGACACTGTTGGGGGGGTGACCAGCTTAAGGATAGACACATGAAGTCTGATAAATCCCACTGAAAGTTTCAATGGCAGGGTTTGTGCTGTAGGAGGGCTGGAGCCCAGAAGGTTGCAATCACCCTGTCTTCTGTATTCAGCAGTTCACTGTGTCACATATAGATATTCTACAGGGAAACAATATATTGTGTGTCCAACATCAGGCTCATTTTTATCCACTGAGGGAAAAAGAAAAGAAAAACATCCATATCCAAAAATCATGGTGAGTTAAACATGTCATCTCCTGTCTGAATATACATTTACTAGTGATGGAGACAAGAGATACCACTTCTGTTTTTGAGAGATGATCATCACAGTGTAATTACTGTCCTTGTGCTGTATGAAGTCTGATCTGAAGGTACTTGGCAAAGGAACAGAACATCTGAAACCAGATGTTTCTTCTCCTTCTCCCAAACTAGCAAAGACAGTGAGTCACCAGTGAGGCACTCAAGAGAGCAGATATTGTCTGAGGAAGCACAATGGCCTCTGAAGCCTCCACCCAACACAGCACAGATGTACCTGTGGAAGGCTGGTGCCTCACCCACGGGCTGCGCTGTGCATGAAGAAAGAAGCAGAAAGAAGTCCAGTAAGGAGACTGTGGGCTTCTACCAGCAGGAATGTACATGGGCTTTGAGGGGCATGCTGACCCCTTGATGGACTGTCTCATGATCTGCTATTTCTTCAGTTTGCTGCTCTTTCTCTCCAGTTGCTTATCTACAGGCAGATAAACCTGCCTTGTCATTACTGCTCGCCTCCACACAAATGTTTTGGGTACTGAATTAATTCAAGATATAAAATGAATGCAGCAGTCATCCGGCTTGATGGATGGGATATAAATTAACTTGTTTTTCTGGAGTGTATTGAGCTGTTTGTATTTCCTGGGAAGGTTAGGTTTGCAGTTCAGAGAAACAGAGCTCTTGTGCTTGAGAGGAGTGCACAACAGGGCTTCTTTTTGTGGGATGCTTTGCATTTTTCAGGGTAAAGCTGACAAACAAGGATTTATAATGTATCATTGGAAAAGATGAGTTTTCCTTACATCTATGAATTGGTAAATCTGTTTCTGATAGCAGGTGATAATGAATCATCATATAAAGAGCAGGATCAGCCATTCTGTAATCTGTCATGTTTTTGAGAAAAGTGGTATTTTTCTGCTCCGAGTAAGAATCTTGCAATTATCTTTCCTATGACTGTGTGTAGCTAGGACTGGAAGAATTTTGAACATGCTGGATACAAAACTAGAATAATCCTGTTGTGTGCTAATCCTTTCAGCAAACAGATTTTTGGGAATATTACTGCCCAGAGATACAGACCCTGTAATTCAAAAAAGGTCTCCTTCATTACCCGTGTATTTAGAAGTGGACAAGTAGGAAGGGCAGGTAACAGCTCCATTCAGCAAGGTTTGAAAAAGCCATGCTTGCAAATGCGGTTAAGCCAAGTCTGCCAGGTGAAGTTGGCCTAGCAAACAGCTATGGTGGTGTCAGCTCTTACCGTGGCTTCAAAGGTTTGTCACGGCTCCTTCCCCATCGGAATGGGTGAAGCTGAGTGTGTGCATGGGCTTCAGATCTCAGTGTGCATGCCATGGCTGTGGGGCAGCAGCTGAGGCAGGGACCAGGGGCTCCTTTCTGCTTACTGGTCAGCAGGGACAGTAAGTATGGGCAGAAAGGTGGAGCAGGCACCAGGAGACTTCAGCACCTGCACAGCAAGATTCGGATAAAGTTGTATGAAAACCTTAGCCATGTCTATGTAAGAACTAGGACTAATACTGGTTGAAAGGGATCTCTGCAGGTTTCTTCTCCAAACTCTTGCTTGAAGGTCAAACAGAATTAAAGCAATGTGTCTCAAAAAGCATAATTAAGGTGTAGTAACGTCTTTATTAAGGGCAATTTTATTAAATGAAGATATTGTGCCTTTATTATATACTGCATTCAAACAGGAATACAAGAAAGTTCTATACTTCACATGAGATCAGACTAAAAGTTTTCAGGGATTCCCGGAAAATGATTTATTCTTTCCCAATATTCTTTACCTTAACTATTTAGCTCCAAGTAGGGTAAGGAGACATCAGGTGTCTCTTTGTTCCTCCATGTGGCTGCCTATAACGCCATTTTATGGAGATGGCAGAATCTAATTACACAGAATCACAGAATAATGTGGGGTTGGAAGGGACCTCTGGAATCATCTACTACAATCTCCCTGCCAAAACAGGTCCACCTAGAGTAGGTTGCGCAGGAATATGTCCAGGCGGGTTCTGAATGTCTCCAGAGAAGGAGACTCTACCACCTCCCTGGGCAGCCTGTTCCACTGCTCTGCCACCCTCAAAATGAAGAAGTTCCTCCTCATGTTTAGATGGAACTTCCGATGTTCAAGTTTGTGCCTGTTACCTCTTGTCCTGTCAATGAGCACCACTGAAAAAAGGCTGGCCCCTTCCTCTTGACACCCACCCTTTGAGTATTTATAGGCATTGATCAGATCCCCCCTCAATTTTTTCTTCTCCTGACTAAAAAGACCCAAGTCCCTCAGCCTCTCCTCATAAGGGAGATGCTCCAGGCCCCTCATAATCTTTGTAGCCCTCTGCTGTACCGTCTCCAGCAGTTGCCTGTCCTTCTTGAACTGGGGAGCCCAGAACTGGAGACACTACTCCAGAGATTGTAAGGAAGCATCTGTTTCTGTCTCAAATATGTTTCCACATATAGAAAAAAATTACTAGCTTCAAATCTGAATGATAACTCAGAATATAAAATTTTCTTTGTGAACAGGAATTATGATAACATTTTGGCTTGAGCTGATACAAACACCATCTTCTCAATCATCTGGAGGGTTGTAAGCACATTTTAATCCTAATTTTGATTTTAATTCACACTGTTCATGGCTCATATTAAATCTCTAAAGGAAAACCTATTTTTGCCTGAAGAAAACCAAATCCAACAACATCTAAATTAGATGTTTAGACAACTTGTATTTCTAGAAGAAAAAAAATCTGTTTTGCCTCATTGAATGGACATTTGTTGAGAAAAATACAATCATTTTCCAGCAATTCTAATTTGCTTTCATGAGCAAACTAGTGTGTATTTTCTCTAACATTAACTAACTCAATTGTCTTGGTAAAAAAGATTGAGTGATACTAACTATATAAGGACCTGGTTAGCCTGACTTTCCCATGAGTGTCTTAGGAATCAGTAACTGGGTATTTTGGCTCATTCCCGGTAGGAAAGACTGTAAAATGATTGAAGCTTATGATAACATCTTTACTGTATATCTGCACAGCAACATATGCAAAGGAGATTTGCTCTCAGTTGGGGTCTTGAAGCAGAACTCTGATAATAAAAGATAATAATTAACTGGAAAGGATGGAAAGCAGAAATGCATAATTTTAGCCTAGGGGATCTCTCTTTTGCTCTGGTGCACCGATGGAGGTGATTATCTGCCATGTATATTTTTCAGGGGATAAAACTTAACAGTATTCAGATAAAAAAATCTAAATTGTTAAGGATAAGTATGTCTTGTACCACCTTGTGTTGGATACCAGTGCCTTCCAGAACACATGAATGCCTTGGGAGTGTCTGAGGTAGAGCTAGTGCATTTTAAATGGAAAAGCTTTCATTCAAAAAGTATATTGTCAAAGTCCAAAGTGTTCTTGAAATGCTTGAACTTGTTTTGAAACTGTCATGTTTTTTACAAAGGAGTTCATCAAAGGACAGCTTGTACCTCTACATTTTTCCTCCAGCACAACAGATCCACTCCACAGTAGTTGTGCCAGTTTAGGTAAGCTAATTGCAAGTGAATTGCAAATGTTTTGCGTTCACAGCTGCTCACGGCTAAGCAACTGCATGGGAATAGATATTTCAGCATAACTGTTCCTGAAAAATTTTCTGCATAAAGTTGTTTACTTGCGAGTAAGTATTCAAGCATGAAATAGCTACTGTCCTTTACCTTCATAACATATATTAATCTGATTTAACTGCTAGATGTAGATGGACACACTATAAAATTCCCATTTTCCATCCAAAGGTTGAATATAGGGTGGAGACACAATGAAGGGTTTAGGGAGAAAAGCAAAGCTTTCCCTTAAACTGAGCTGCTGCATCAGGTACATCCTATGGTTTGTCCTTAGGTGAAACACATGGCGGTGAGCAAACCTTTAAAGTCCCTGCAGAGCCTCACCTCTGTTTTCAGTCACTGCAAGATCCTGGCCACTTCTGCTTTGAATGTTCTAGTGGCCTGGTCAACCAATATCATCCCTTTTCTGAAGTGTGTCCTAGGCTTAGGCTAGAGCTGCAAAGCATTTTTCCCAGCTTCAGGGTCCCCAGGAAAAGCAGGTTTTTTTCCTTGCTTTGTTTTAATCCCAAACCAAATCATATCACAATCCCTTCTGCTCCTTTTATAGCTCTGTTGATGCAGCAAAGGGGAAGGGGAAATGTGATGCTCAGGACACTACACCATGAGTGAGAGGAGGTTTGAAATTAGTAGGAACATTCATTTTAATCCCTAAAATCTTTAAAATATTTTTACCTCTTTGGTCAAGGTATTTCTGTGTTCCCTAGACTGCAGATTCTGCTGCGGAATATGACTCATTGTTTTTTAGCCCAAGAAGTGAAAATGGCCCCATTAGTAGAAAATTATATTAATTACATTGCTATTCAAGAACATTAGAAAATATTAGTGTCTTTATGTGGTTTTGGTATTTTCAGATGCTGTCTATTTTGTCTAACAAGGATCATTAACACTAAGGGAACAGTTCTGTTTTCTTGCACATGTTGCTAAACAAATCATAATATTTCAGGTATATTATGCAGAACACATTAAAATGAAATACTTCACCTTTAAAATCTCACAGTACCCTCATCATTATACAAGTCCAAATTTTGATACTCTTACTTACAATAAATGCGAATTGAATATATTATTCTGGAATCTGTGCTGTTAAGAATAATGGAGTAGTTGACATAGTAATATACTGCTTGCTAGGAATAAGGATACCTACACCGGTCCCTGTCTGTTGGTGATAAAATAAAATAGGAATGCTAATGTAGGTTTATGCTAAAATAAAATGTGCCATTAGACGTTATGCTTCACGAGAGATAAGCCTGCTTTCCACTTTTCCAGGCTGCTGCTAACCTCATCTTGTGGGACTAGCACATTTGTCCTCATCTTTTCTTGCATTTACCACAGAGGCCACACTCCATTGTGTCATATTGTTCGTCTGAGCAAGAGTGGTAGAAGTCAAGGTGGTATTTAGGGCTATGAAGAGATCTAAACAGAGATATAATTCTATGATTCTATGATGCTATGATTCTATAAGTGGACACTGTATGAGCAGAAACATCCTCCTCTAGGCAGGCACCTACCAGCCCGTCACTTCTGTGCACAAATAAAAGAACCATAATTGGCAGCACTTTATATAATGGACTGTTTTCCATTCTGCCTTCAGCTGCAGAGACATTAATTTCCTAAAGCTGCCATGATGTGACAGGCCTTTGCGCTTAGGTAAGACTGAAGCGTGCCAGGAGCCATGGTCTCCAGGGAGAATATTGCCTCTCTCCCTTTGCCCTTTTCAAGCATGCAGAAGTCATATGCATATTGTTGTTGTCCCTTCAGTCCCTCCTTGGCGGCTTCTCACGCTGCCTGCAAGTTCATGCCAGCCCTGCAATGCTTTCAGCAGGTCTCTCTACAGGCTCCCATGTCATCACCAGGACACCCAGGTGTCTTTTGGCTGGAGAGGACTGTGCTTTAGTAAACCCTCAAAGGATACAGGCTTTTTCAAACTGTTCCCCAGGAACCTGCAAAGAACTCCAGAGGTCCCTTCCAACCCCATATCATTCTCTGATTCTGTGACTCTCAGTCTTCAGAAAACAAGTAGCAGGATGTTAAAGAGAAACATGGATCAGGGAGACAATCTCTTACAGCAGGAACAGTCAGAAAGGGATGGCAGTGAGAAATCTGAGCTGCCACCTGGTAGATGTCTGACTGTCGGTCCCTACCGTACCCAAGGTCAAAACCATGACCTGATTCACCAAGGGAATTATTAGTAAGAGCGTTTTGCCCTGGTTCAGCATCTTAGTTGAATTCAACAGTAGAGGTTTAAACACTCGTTTCTTATCACTCATTCCCAGGTTCCCCTTCTCCCTGTTCAATACAATTGCCTCACTCGAGTAGTCCCTCCCTGCCCAGCCAGCGTGGTAGCCCAACACCCCATATGTGTGTAATGTGGGAGAGGACCAGCAGAACCATCCTGCCTAGCAGTTGAGATGCCTTCCCCAGCTCCTCTAAGAATGCATTATTTTTTCAGTGTAGGTGTGCACAGTCATGTCTTTTTCTCTAAGTGAGTGGGTTTTCTTCCATGACCAGGAGGTGACTTGACCTTTGATAAAGAGTTCTGAGCGCTGTGTTTGCCAGCGGGACACAGGGTGACACATATGCTATTTTTATTCTGCACTATGCTTGGTTTCTTTCTGGCCATGGCTACGTAAAAGAAGAACTCACGGATGTGACTGACGTTCTTGATAATTCTTTTCAACCAGAGCTCACCGAAGTAAATTTGTATTAAAAAGCCAAACAACCTGCCCCTAGTCCCTACTGCTAAACACGCCTCCATGTCTCCATGCCTGCATTGTCCCCATTGCCAAGCCCCAGTGCTGCTGGCACTCCATGCAGGAGCAAGCATCAGACTCCAGCTTCTTTTTGTCGTGGGTTCGTGGCTTCCAGTTACTGCTGGCAGGTTCTCACAGTTTGCATCAACGTTCTTTTAGGCACTGGAAACAGCAGCAACTGTCCCGTGCTGAGCACTGCTGATCTAATCATCAAATTTGCTAGCATTTTGGTAAATATTGGTCTTGGTGGAAACAAGCCAAGACACAAAGAGAAACCTGGCCAGTGGTTTGCAGATATAGCTGGGTCTTTTCATCAGAGAGCGCAGAAGAAGGGAGACCATGCAGTGGAGGGGATACTAGAAAGGGTTTTGGGAAGTCCTTGTTGGTGAGTGGACTACAGACTGTATGAGCCATGGGGTGAGCCACCAAGCACCCCTTTGGCAGAATTCCCCATGACACTGCTGGACACCTTCGTGTCTCAGCCTCAAATGTGTTGTGGACACCAAAGGAGAACTGAGGGCAAACAGAGTTTGTGTTTAAAAGAAGGTGGCAGCAAAGAAAGCAGAGGGTTGGACATGAGGAGAAGAAAGCAAGTGAGGTCTGGAACAGAGAAAAGAAGGAAAGTATAGAGAAATGGAGATTGGAACCAGGCAGCCATATCATCTTCTTCTTCTGTCCCCTTAGTCATACCTCACACCTCTTCCCAGCCTTTTCTCCTCATTTTGGCTCTTCAAAAAGCTAGGGGATTAGGAAAATCACAGTGAATCCATTAGTCCAGGCCAGATTTTCCCTCTACCTTGTTCATACCTTTTGATATCAGAAGAAAACCCTCACCAGAAGACAGGATCTTAGGTTAAGATGACATACAAATGGACTCCTGCTGGAAAATAACAGTTGATAAGGAACTGAGGGTCTAATGAGTCTGTGAGCTGCTGACAACGGCATTGCTCAGGCACTTCTATAAACCATGTGCTGCCCACGGCAGACATAATATTAGCAGATAAAATCCACACTTGCCTGATGAACTGGATTAGAAATCTCATCCAGAAAGACAGGCTGCTTAAACTTTGCATTAAAAGGTAACTGCAATTGTCCACTCCTCAAACCCACATGGAAAAAGAAAAGCAGGACAAGGCAAGATATAGGAGTTCTTCCTTGTGCCCAAAGACTGTAGTTTTCTGTCCCTGAAAGTGGTGCTTTCAGATGTCTGCCCACAAAGGCATATGGGGATACCTGACTTAGAGCTGTTCACGGAAGCCTTGCATAGGTACCGAAGTGCTACAGCCTTCATCAGAAAAAAAAGACTAATGAAGATGAAGCCGCTATTCTGCAGGACCCACAGGGCCTGTCTCTTGGCCCCAGTGGAGCAGTTCAGCTTCTCTCTCCTGTTTAGGATTCCCTTAATTCCCTTCTGGTTGCGAGCTCAGCTGTGGAGCTGGCAGGCTGTTCTTTCTTAGTTCTTCATACATATGGCATGTCCCGAGGCTGGAGCAAAGATACACCATCCCTACAGGGGCAGAGGAGTGTCTAGCATTTAGATGTTCACCTTGAGAGAGCTTCTTCTGATAGCTATTACCACCAAGCACCTGTGATCCTTCTGCACCCTGATGAGGACCTCTCAGCCTATGTGTTACTTGGTGGTCCTCCATGCCTATGTATCTTGCTTTTACAGTGGGTCTTGAGGATGCATTTGGACAACATACAAAACCAGCTTTCCCCTGTGACATGAATGAGAGTTTAGGTGTTCATTGTATGAAAATCACATCCATTACATAGAATCCAAACTGGCAAGACAGACCTAGAATGAACCTCATGATGCTGGATAATTCATTCTCCTGCCCCGGATCAGACTCACCAGTATAATGCTCTCTGCCATGTGTTTGCCCACACAGTGACATGCAGTGATGAAGATCCACTGCTTCACTTTTCTTCCTCTGCTGAATGCTTTTTTAATATCTAATGCAAAATCTTTTGCAAGCTCTAAATCCATGGGACTAGCTCAGAATGCAGGCTTCCTATATTTCTTTGAGCACATTGGTGGAAAAAGGTACAATGAGGAAAACAAAAAATATACAAATTCAAATACAAAGCCTGAAGGATAGAGTGTGTCAAAAGGCAATGTGTCAGAAGTGATGTATTTTCCTGTTTCGAGGTGTTAGGAGTGAAGTTCTCATTGTTTCAGGTTCCCCCAGGAAAAAGGCATGACAAATGGCATTTACTGTAAGAATAGGAGTTTCATACAGGAGTAAACAAAATGCACAGTTTTTCATGAAGGAGTCATTTCATCCTGGCAGAGTCTCTAAACTGTTGTTCGGGGAGATCCTTTGCTTGTCTCTCATAACCAGCATTAATCTTTATATGTCTATCTTCTCTCTGGTGCAAGTACTCCTGGGATTATGCACTTGAATGTAGGGTTGTATCTTGAGCTAACTGCCGGGCTATTATGAAGGCCTCTGGAGAGAGGTTTACTCCACGCAGGAGAGTCACTGCAGTATATTTATTTTGCTTTGCACCATGTTCTTTAATAGACCTTTAGCAGCTGTAAGTACCAATGCAGATTTACCATTTGACTGGCCGTGCTCTGGTGATGACTAAGCGGTGATGACTAAATGCCCATTTCCAAGGAAGATGCACGAAGTCATTCCAAGCAAACTGTGAACCTTGCTCTGGAAATGGCACAGCTGGAGACACTGTGCTTGCTGAAACACTTTGGTGCTTTCCCTTCAATAGTCACTTAGACACCCTCCAGTAATTTCTCATTCCCGCGAGGGTGAATATCAGTGTACAAACAGGAGTTACAGTTTGTGCAGTTTACTGTGAAAATAAGGTCTAGTTTTCTTTTCCCCCCTGACCTGCTAGCAGCAGCATTTCCTTAGCAGGGATATGTTTACTAGGGAGGCTAATTGTTATTTATACCATGAGAATTTTTTTTCCATTTAGGCTTATCTTCAGTGTTTTTTAACAGGTTGAGACCTGTTGACTGTCTGCTTTTCTAAGGGCAAGGCCCCTGTCTGTATCACAATAACATCTCCTCAGATGCACCATAAGTCTTTGGTTAATGTCACCACTTCCCTGCCATGTGAGATAGATAGCTACGTGAGACGAGATAAGGATGTCTATCCAGCCTCCTCAGTTAATTTTGGCTTCTTGGGGTCTCCAAGAGTCATGGAAGCAATTTTGTGAGTAACTGTATTTACTGGAGTTGGATACGGGGACCCTCTGTCTCGTTTTTACCTGAAAGGAGATCAGATCATAGGTCCCAGGAGAGAAGATCAGCAGTGTTTCAATGTTGAAATCCAGGTGGGGTGGGTTTAACTCTGACTTGACGCCAATTGCCTGCCAAAGCCACTCTATCACTCCCCCTCCTCAGCTGGATGGGGGAAAGAAGATATAACAAAGCCTTGGCCAGCAGCAGGTCTGTCTTGGAGCCAGCTGGCATTGGCTCTATAGGACATAGGGGAAAATTCTAGAAACTTCTTACAGAAGCCACCCCTGTAGCTCCCTTACTACCAAAACCTTGACATTCAAACTCAATACACTAGGAATGCTTCTTGGCTTTGGATGCGCATCTGCTGATTTAACATTGAAACAAATTTCAGCTGTGAGCAGAGTCCCTTCTTCACTCATTCTGTTTGGAAAAAATCTCATCTTTGTGGGCATGAGGAGAGCTATAGTACACCCCAGATGATCAGGGTACCAGCAAAATGCTCTGGGAATTTTTCATCTCCAGGCTAGTTGTGCCAACTTATTATCTATGTGTGTGATACTAAAGTCAATCATAGCATTATCTTCATTTATTCCATTTTGGATTTACCTCCCATGCACTTCCCAGCAGACACGGAAGCCCTTGGTGATGAACTGCTATTGCTTTCTTCAGGGTGTTAGTCTGGAAATGACATCTACTCAAACACAGACCCTATAAGCTTTACTGCTGGGTTTTCTGCAACACTGCAGCCTGTTTGCCTTGGCTTGAATCTCAAACAGTGTTTTGACTACTTGTATCTCTTTCTTCTTGTCCAGCGTGTGGTGTGGTGAGGCAGCTTCTTGCTTTATCTAGAAGAGATTGCCAATATTTGTCTGTAACATCCTGTACTGAGAATATAATTTTTTTTCTATTGAGTCGTCCTGAGTCAGTGGAGGGCATTTAACAGTAAGTTCTCTGTACTGCTTTGCTTAAATTGCTACCTTAACATTTTCCAGGTCATGGACTCTGTTTCTTTAGTGAAAATGACTGCTTTCTGCATTTGTTTGGTTACTCTGCGAAGCAGGTGATACACCACTGAATCATGCATGTCTTTTCAGATATAAAATGCTTAGACAATACCTTTCAAACAAGTCTGCACAATCTCTTAGCTGTTGTGGAGTTGTGGAGAAGTCAAAATTTTCTACGTGTTCTGTTATTTCTGTTTTTCCATCTGTCCTACAAATACACGTCCCGGTTTAGGCATTAGGGTCAGGTACTCTGTAGTTGAAAGAAGAGACATCGCTGTTAGCCTCTGCCTGAGTCTCCATTCTGCAAGGGTAAATTCAGGTTCTTTAATATCCTGCTGTGGATATGTAATCGTGTCCCCCCGTTGTTAGACTCAGCCTTTACCTGGCTGATGGTTCATTTCCTTTTCCTGCAGGAAGTTTCTGTGACCAGGTAGATCCTTCATGTGCTGCTGACTCCTTGGTGCACAGTTTCCAATAGAACTGGCAAAGGTTCAGAGACAAAGGCAGAGAAAAAGCACAAACAAAAGGAGAATTTTTGAAGACCCACCTCGTACCCCTCTGGCTGCAAAATCTCATCCTTCGGGCTGATGCCTCTGAGGTTTTATGCATACGCTGGTCTGTTCTTCTTGCTGGTGGCCTTGGCATAACATTTTTTTTTTCACACAATCACTACTGCACATGACTTCATATGCAGAACCTTTACTCTTTTCTATTTTCTCTTTTTTACGTTGTTTCTATGATTTCACCATTTTGTGTTTCTCATCTTCCCTTGCTTTCTGCTTGTATTTTTATATGAACTTATGTTAAGTTCCCTTGCTTGTGTTTGTACATTTTGGTAATTTCTCTGCTTTCTCCATGGTACTGACGAGTCATCTCTCCAGTTATTAACAACTCCAATTTTTCTCTGCATTTGGATAGAGTTTGTTCAGTAGCCTTACACGGTCTAATGCTTGTCTCAAAGTTTGTGGGTACTCTGTGACCTTTCTTATTTGAATTGCATGCTGAATTTTTATTGTACCCCTTGAGGCAAATTAAACACATATTTGTGCTTAAATATAAAACAAAAAAAAAAATTAAAGAAAATAAAAAGAACAATGTATTGGGCAGAATCCTACTGCCATAAGTGATTCTACAAGGACTCTACAAAGATGCATCATGAGTTTCTTATATACACTTGCAACAGCAGCAGTCCTGTGACCATTGGCATGGGATGCCTCAGCCCAGTGTTGGGTTCATCTCCAAAAGCCAGTTCTGCTGCTCAAAGGTGGCCCTTGAGCCCTCCCATTCCAGGATGGTGTACAAGACAATGCTGAGGCTGTTTCTTAACTCATTACCAAGGAAACAGTCTAGTCCCTTTCGGGGAGTCCTTCTGTTTCTGGCATTCCTGCTTCCAGCCAGTTTAACCCCTTCAGCAGTTGAGCTTTCTTACGCTCGATGCTGGATCATTCCTTGGTCACAAGCTACCACCACTGAGCAGTTACAATGTGAATTTTCCCTTCAATGCTTGTTTCATAACCTCCACTGCAATCTGACAACCTTGCCAACAGTTTTGTCAGTTATGGTAATACAGTGATAATAATTTCTTGATGATTTTTTTTGAAATACAGCTTTTTAATGTATAGCTTTTCTGTGGATTGAAAATGCTTTTAGAGAGCTGTGTAAATACCATCATGGGCTCTTCTGACCTTTTCTTGGGACACCAGGGCACTATCATTTTCCATTATGAAGACAGTGTGACTACTCATTTTTTACTGTTCTATTCTATTGCCCCATCCCTGGAAGTGTTCAAGGCCAGGCTGGATGGGGCTTTGAGCAACCTGCTCTAGTGGAGGTGTCCCTGCACATGGCAGGGGGGTTGGGACTACATGATCTTTAAGGTCCCTTTCAACTATAACATTCTATGATCCTATGATTCTATGATTCTGCCCAAATGTGGTTGGTTTTTGAAAGTGATGTAAAGGCTGTACAGTTGTCTAAGTGTGACATGAAAGTTTCTTCCTCTTCCTCTTACTACATAACAAAACAGAGACATAAGTCTTACTCCCACAAGCTTTCTAGTTGGGTAGTTCCCTCCTTACTCCCAGTGTATTCTTTCAAGATGGTGTAAATAGTCACCATTTTCATCAAGTCAAGAATAGGAAATTGATATATTAACTTAATTACTTTTCTCTCTGTGCTTCCCCACTCCTTTCTGCCTTTCCCACCCAATATATCTGGTTTCTAATTTCACAAACACTTCTGAAATCCTGTTGAGAGTCTCATCAGCACAGCTTTGCAGCTTGCTTCTTTCACTACATACGCTACATTCTTCCATGAAGTGCTTCCTGAAAGTAAGGTTTTTTCTCTCTTAGTCATGTACTCACAGAGAGATGGGGAGGAGATGAAAGTGCATGTACCACTTAAGAGAAGAAACGAGAACTTTGTCTGCTGTTAGTGGTGGTATTACCCTTTGAGGGGTTACAATGGCATGTGAATGGTTCAGATAAGCCATGAATTTTGGTTCAGTTCAGCCATGAACTTCTTTACTTTGAGGGTGGCAGGGCACTGGAATAGGCTTCCTAGGGAGGAATGTCTCTGGAGACATTCAAAACCCACCTGGACAAGTTCCTGTGCAACCTTCTTTAGGTGGACCTGCTTTGGCAGAGGGGTTGGACTAGATGATCTCCAGAGGTCCCTTCCAACCACATGTGATTCTGTGATTCTGTGAATATATATTGCCATAGTGTAAAACTCTGATAGTTTTACATCTATCAGTCAATAAGCAGCTGTAAACCACCTACTGTGTTTGAATCCTGAATAACATATATCTACACGCCTGTGTTGCTCTTCCTTCCCTTCCCCTTTCAGTGAGTGTTGCAGAAGCTCAAGCATATACTTAACAATGTAATATCCTTTAAAAAATGGGCCATATTCTTAAAAAAATGCTGCAGCCCTTCTGTTTCTGATCAAAGAAGGAGGGTGAGGTAACTCAAGAGTCTCCTTAGCAACTTCTCATAAAAAAACTTGAAAAAGAAAGTTTTTGTTTTTAATGTAAAAAGGGGCCACTGATGCAAACTCTTTAAGTATCCTTGTATTTTAGAATATAGTGTATTGTCAAGAGAAAAAAAGCTGAAGTGCATCCCTGCCTCCAGATACTCGCTGCAGACAATGAGTCACCTACTCAAATGTCAAAGCAGATGCTTGAAATGGGACTGAACTTGAATGCAGAGGAGTGGCCTTCCTGCACCTGTCACCTGTAGCACAGTGCATTGAAATGGTAGTTGCAGAGTCTAAATTCCCTTTCCTTTTGAACAAATATCCAGACACTCTTGAGTAAGGTTCACGTATTGTGTCTCTTCTGTATTCTTCTCTATCCTCTTATTTCTTTTAATGTGAAACTTCAGGGACTTCCCAGGGAAACAGCAATATCCTAGGACACAAACAAATCAAAGTTTGTTCTTTGGTGTGATGAACCTGCATTTTTAGTAAGAGCTTGAAATGAGATTATGGACAACTGGCCTCCTAAATAATAGATTTTTGTGGTTTTGTTTTCCTTTTTAAAGAAATTCTCAGGTTTGAAATGAATTCTCTTCCTATTGCATGGCTGTAGGCACTTGACATTACTGTCACATGTATGAGACATAAGACAAAAGATGTGAGATTGCAATTCGTTTTGTTTGTTTATCAATAACAGTTCTCTATAAATAGCATTATTCTGCTGTGGAATGAAAATTATCAGAAGAGCCACTTTCATGAGTTCTTTATGGAGTATAATTGTTTGAGCCAACTGTAATTTTGTCCATTAAAAAATCTGGATGTTTGAGATGAAAAAACCTTTATTCACCATAAAAAAAGGTTGAAGGGGGGAGAGATGGAAAATATCTTTCAATATTTTAGGAAAAAAGCTAATGGAAATGAAGTTTGGTCTCGATGGGAAGAAGTACTAGCCCATTGAGTGATATTCAAACCACAAACATTTTCCTATGTCCTAATTTAACTGGCTTCTTACTCATCTAAAGCTCAAAGTGTTTTTAATTTGAAATCAAAGTTTAGGTGTTGTTACTGGAACACTGAGTCTCAAATACTTTCTTCCCACTGCAGCTTCACACTTAACTCATTTCATTCAGTTCCTTGCATACCTAAAGTGATGTGCAGAAGGTGATGGAGTAGAAATGCCAATCACTACTTTACTAGTGATTCAAGTAGTTTTCAGGGAGAAAATGACCTGGCTGTAGGCATTCCTTAAGTCCCAGAAGGGTTGATGCCATAAGTCTTCTGTTAAGGGATTCAGAGGTAAGGGACTCTAAAACTCAGAACAATGAATTAGGGCCTTCATTTAATCAGTGTAGGGAAGCAGATTCCTCATTTAGATTTACTCTTTACTCCTGAGAGTGTGTGGCATGGCACAACCTGACCTCAGAGAAGGGCAGCTCCTTCCATGCAATCTATTGAGAAATGTCCCTGGTCTGTGCTGTCCCCAAACCTGGGCATTGTTTGGTGAAATGGCAACTGGCATGGGCCAAAATCATGCCAAGGAGCATCCCATGGATTGAGCAATTCAAAGGATCACGTGCCCTTTCCAGGGGCCGTTCAGTGTCACAGTATGACTAAATCTACATGGTGCCATGCTGAGGTTCTCTGGAGGGGAACAATTGTGAGAGAAGCCAGAAAGGTGACTTATTTCCTCTTCTCAGAGGCTGATCTTGATTTTTTTTGTGTGCGTACTTCATGTCCAGATGTAATGCTGATGAGCAAAAAAGCAACATCTCATTAATAATGACAAGCACAGAGTAAACGGTAATTTCTGAGAGAATTAAAGTCACACTGGGCAAATAATAATTTTGCTAGCATTATTAGCATTATTCTCATAATTTAGGAAGCACGTGATCATCTGTAGGTGTTTCTCTGTGTACTTTTGATACCGTCACCTGAGATCTGGTTGTTAAGAGTTTGCGGTGCTTTTTTCAGGCAGCCTTTGCTGCATATAAAGCAAAAAGCTCGCACTCCATGCAAAAATATAACCTGTTCTCAGAAACTGAGATTGCCACTCAGTGTAAAGGCTAGAATCACAATATTCACTGGTTTGAAGTCACAGCTATGAATTATGAATATTTCTTAGTCATCGCCTGCAGACTGGAATGATAACAAACAAGTGCACTTTCTGCCATTCATTTACTGTGGGTGTTAATACAGAAAGGCCTTTTTACATGTCTTTAGCTATCAATGCAGTGAAGTTTTTCATCCACAATCTAAAATCTTTAAAGTTCCTTACTGTTTTAAGCACCTATCATGCTGATTTCAGTTTTCAAAAGAAAGAATAATTTTGGCTGCCTGTGTTTAGGATGCTTCACTCTAAGTCTGATTTTCCCAGCTCTCAGCATGGGGTGAAAGCTTTTGTAACCACACTGTGCCTCAGAGCAAGCTTCAGAAAGCCTAAAGAACAATATTCACACACATTTTTCTAGCCACACAAAGAGTTGTTGGGAGTGTACAACTCACCTGCTCAGGATATCTAGTAGCAAACCAAGAAACTAAGCCTGGGGGCTTATTTTGGGCAGAGAAGTTTATTTGCACTTGATTTTAAAGAGGCTGTTCTCTGAAGGTGTACACTATTCCAAATCCAGTTGTACACGCATATGTATATGTATATGTATATGTATATGTATATGTATATGTATATGTATATGTATAGATAGCACCTCCAGGCCATGTTTAAAATAAGGATCCTGCTTTGCAACCTGCTATATAAAAATATGGTTAAATGCAGTGTTTCCCATCCAATCTACTGCATAGGATAAGGATCCTTGGAGTTAGTTGTTTTGTCCACGGATAGCAGATCATGATTGGAAGGCCTTGAAGATGATCAGAGGGTTAGAGCTCCTCTCCTATGAAGGCAGGATGAGGGCATTGGGGTTGTTCAGCCTGGAGAAGAGAAGATTCTAGGGACACCTTATAGCAGCCTTCTAATGCCTGAAGGGTGCCTACAAGAAAGCTGGAGAAGGACTTTTTACAACGACATGTAGTGATAAGATGAGGGGTAATGGCTTCAAACTGGAAGAGGGGAGATTTAGATTAGATATTAAGAATAAATTCTTTACTGTGAGGGTGGACACTTGTACAGGTTGCCCAGGGAAGTTGTGGATGCCCCGTACCTGGAAGTGTTCAAGGCCAGGCTGGATGGGGCTTTGAGCAACCTGGTCTAGTGGGAAGTGTCCCTGCCCATCTTTAAGGTCCCTTCCAATCCAAATCATTCTATGATTCTGTGATCATCATCAATGACACTCTTCAGGACTGTAGAGACTGTTGAGCCTTGAGCCCCAGGAACAGAAGGCTGTGTCTGTGCCATACCTTCTCCATCCAGTCTTTTGTGTGTGAGACCTTTTGTTTCCTTCCAAGCAGATGAGGAACCATGTTCATTTGGCACATGTTCACCATCACAGGACTAGCTAGGACATGCTAATACTTGGGATCATGCAGTAGGTGAGGTGGTGATCTATACAATTAATTTTATTTGTTGAAATTGGAGTAAAAAAATAAGAGCTGTTAAGTATCTAAATATATTGCTTGGAACACCCTCCTGATGCTTCACAGCTTTTTTTCTTCAACCAAAATGGTTGCAGTCCTATAACGGGTTCCAGTGAGCTGCATCTGATTCTTTCTTCCCTGAATATTAAGAGCTCCAGCAAGTCAGACGGTCTCTGCTGAGTGCCTGGTTCAGACCCACCTTCCTGTGTATCTGCCACTAGTTCAGCAGCTTCATCTTTCCTTTCTTCTTTCAAAAAGGAATCCCTTCTCTTTGCACAGGTACTCTTCTCTCTGCCTCAAGAGAGAGCTGGAACAGGTGAAATCAGCTGTTATTGCTAATTCTCTACAGTCTCCTAATTTTCTCTTTTCTTCATTTCCTTCCTTCATGACTTTCCTGTACCGTTTTTGCAAAGAAAGCAAACAGGATGGATTAGACCTACCATATGCTGGCCGTTCTTTTTGTGTCTTTTACCTTGTGTTGTTAGATGGGGACCAAAGGTCTTCACCCAGCCTCCAAATTGTACTTTTTCAGAGTCTGTAAACCAGAGCAGAATTGAAAGCCTTACATGACCCACGCAGAAAATAATATTTTAGTGTGATGTGCAGAACAATTACAGTGTTCCCTGCGCTGGCACTGCGCCTCCACACACCTCCCCGTGCTAAATGTTTCACTTTGCCACAGAATATCCTGCGTTCTTCTGCATGACTCACAAGGGGAAAAAATGGCTTTCTGGGACATCTAAGGAATGCATGTGAAATGGATCTGAAACAGTCCAGAGGTAGCTCCACATACTTTAATGACGCCCTCTGTGGCTATCTTGTTCACTGCTGTAGTCATGCGAATCAGAAGGTTCATCGGGCGGTAAGCTTGGTCACATTCATGATTCAGTGGGTTGATTCATAGGAGGTAAGCTTAGAGGGGGAACTCTGGAGTTAGCATAGTATGGGAGACTAGGGGGGCAAGGAGGAAATTTCACAAAATTCAGTTATGGATAAATTGGTCCACACTGACAGCATAAAGAGAAAAAAAAAAGGCAGAAAAAAGAATAGAAAAGACAATGACTTATGAACTCGTGGGTGCAGTTCATCCGACCTAAGTGAGTCAGACATTTTGTGTCCTAAAAGTGCTCGTTTCTCTCTTCTGAACTGAGGGGAATTTGACAGTGTCTAGGTCAGATGTCAGCATACATCTGTAAGGTATTTAAAGGGGAGGTAATTTAGATGAGATTAATCCCACCCTTAAAGACTTGCTATTTATGTACTGGAAACTGGTAATTCAGTGTTAAGCTGCCTTGAGCATTTTTTTTACAGAAAATTTTGATTACAGACCCAGTTCAGGAAACTGAATCCATCTGTTATTTGAGAAAAAAATGGCTGGAGAACAAGGGGAAGAGGACATTCTTCACCAGGCACACGCTCTTCATCCATGCTTATGGGCCAGTAGGTTGCATTAGGCCAGTTGGAGATGAGACACTTGGAGACGCTAATGTGAGATTGTTTGTAGCCCAGCTAACATCATTTCAGCCTGTTGGTACAGAGGAAATCACTATTTCATTTATATGTGTGGCAATAAAACGTGGTTTTCTGCAGCCTGGGGGAACTATCTCTGTGCTTCACAGAAGGCATTGTAGACCCATGCCATGCCAGTAAGATCCAGTGTACAGAAAACTGAAGAGGTTGAAACAGTGGAAAGAGATTTTGTATAAAGGCATATTCTCAACAGTCCTGGGCAGTGGACATTCCTAATGAGAGGTACATGGGTGGAAAATCAGCTTCAGTGAAAAACAATTCCTTATTTATACTGAATTTAGTACTGAAAAGTACTAAGCATATAGCTCACATCAAATCTCCTTAATGATCTGATGTTTCAGCAGTTCTGGCAGCTCTGACAGCTGCACTTGAACCCATGTAATCAGTGAAAACCATGATTTATTCTGGGAGATGTGACCCAGGTCATTCGAATGCAGGAACTTTATAGAACATCAGAACTTGGGATGAACACTTCCAAAGAACTTGGTGGCAGATGAAGTCAGCAATGGAAATTACTGTGAATGAACATCAATACAATTGGTTTTACAGTCCCTAATATTCAGATCAGACCTGATCAGCGAGACAGCTATTCAAAATCTTGAAACACTTAGCTGAACACTGAGTGTATCAGCTACAAATTCAAAAAGCATGGTTCAAAAATAGCATTGTGATTTCAACTGTAGTAATGTAATTAATCTTGTGCAAGACAAATGTCATCTGAAAGAAGGTTACTTGAAGCTAGATCACTTAGCTAAAACAAAAAGCAGGTACTTCGTGAAGACAAATTGATCCAAATTAGGTTAATACTGCCAACTCATATTATAAGGGAGCAATGGGTTTTGTGTTCCATAGCATATTAAATTATGAACATAAGAACACAGGATGACACTAACAGCCCATATGTCCTGTCTATGATGGTGACTAGTACAAAATGCTTAGAGAAAGAACATAAGAAACAGAATAACTCCCAGTATGTAGTGATCCTTACTACTGGAGAGGGCTGGGGAAGTCTCCTAGGAATTATGTGAACCAAGTTTTCATTCAAACAATTTCATTTAATAGCCATCAAGCAATCTATGAAACATCGGTGTTTTTAACTTAATATGGTTCTGTTCCTATTTTAAGCTCCATTTATGTTTTGGACTCCATAACTATTTAAGCAAAGAGTTTCACAAGTTAACTATAGGAAAAAAAATTACTGCCTCCAGTTTGTTTTGAAATCATTACTTAACAATTTCATTGGGTGCCTTTAATTCTGCATTAGGAAAAACAGTGAATGATTGTTTCCTAGGCATTATGTCTGTACAAACAGTCAATTTGTCAAGTGTTTGCAACTTGCTATATAAAAATATTGTTATATGCAATGTTTCCCATCCAATCTACTGCGTAGGATAAGTATACATGGAGTTAGTTGTCTTGTGCCATCCATGGAGAGAAGATCACCATCAATGACACTTTTCAGGACTGTAGACACTGTTGAGCCCTGAGGCCCAGGAACAGAAAGCCGTGTTTGTGCCGTACCTTTTCCATCCATTCTATTGTGTGTGAGACCTTCTGTTCCCCGCCATGCACATGATGAATCATGTCAATTGGGCATGTTTTCACCATCAAAGACAGGACTAGATGGGGCATGGTCTTTAGCATAAAGCTTTTTGTTATTTCTTTCTAAAATGAAATATTGCAATATACATTTTCTTCCTGTATGGTAGAATACCACTATTGCAGTCCTTTTCTGCAGCTTCTGCAGTTCAGGTACGTCCTATGTGAGATAGCAGACCAGAAATTGAATTGAAGATAGAAATTGTCTGGCAGACCAGACAGAATTGAATATAAGAGTGCTTTATGGATTTAGATAGAAGTATATCTTTACCTGTATTTTCCATCGCTTTCATAATAATTGCTAATCAGAATTGTTTTTGGAAACCTTTCTGAGCACTAAGTTGATGTCTTCAGAGGAAATCTCATTTTCACAATGACTGCTCACAACCAATGAATGAATATTTTCTGAATAAAAATACATCATTACAACTGACTATACACAGTTAGAGCTATCTTTTTTAATGTGCAATGCTGGCCTTTACAGAATCACAGAATGGTAAGGGTTAGAAAAGAGCTTTGGAGATCATCTAGTCCAGCCCCCCTGCCAAAGCAGGTCCACCTAGAGCAGGTTGCACAGGAGTGCATCCAGGCAGGTTTTTTATTTATCAACATAAAATTTCATCTGACATTTTATCATGCAGTTACCCAGATTTGTGATAATCTTCTGCAACTGTTTGCAGTCAGCTTTAATTTTGACTATCCTGAATAATTTCATATTATTTACACACTTTGGTACATTCCTTTTGTGAATAATTTATGAATATGCTGAACCACCCAGATTCTAGCACAGATCCTTCTGAAATTATTTTATAACCTCTCTGTGATATTGAAACTTATGACCTCTTCTCAACTTGTATTTCTCATTTTTTAACTAGGTTTTCCCACAGAGGGATCTCTGGTTTTGCAGAGATTGGTGATTTTGATTCTTTGGTGATTTTTTCTTGCAGGGCCATATTGAAAGCTTTTTAAAGACCCTAGGGACAGCCACTGACTTCTCCAAAGAAGTCAAGTAGATTTTTAAGATATTACTTCTATCAGCCATGTCAGTGCTACCTCTCCTCTAATTCTATTCTCCATCAATTTCCAGTTATGTGCTTAGTGCAGTGGTCAGACTTACTGGTCTGTGGTTACCTGGAGCTATCTATAAAATTTGGCATCACAGTTGCTGTGACCACATTCCCCTGGTATTGTTATTAACTAAAGCAATAAGCTTATTGGTTAGACATGCAGCAAATTTGTAACTGTTAGAACTCTTGGGGGAATTCTAGGAAATTCAAATATCAATTCACAATGAGATAATCCTTGCCCACCAGTAAATGCGCTTACCTTCACATGAAGTAAAATTTCACTTCTTCACCAGAAGCCATGAGAAATCACTTCAAGAAACCTAAGTTGTTTTAAAGCTCCAATTGAATGAGTTTTACCCCGTGATTCAGTTTGCATGCTTGCAATAAAGTAGCACAAAGGAACTTCAGTTTTAATCCACATTCCTCTTAGCACTTTGTTTATATTATGCCAAGAAGCAAAAGCTAAGACCTCCCAAACTTTTAGTGTTCGAATGTTCCTGTGATGGAAGAATTTAACCCAGGAGGATAAAATGAATGACCAGATGCATCAGAGACAACACAAAGTGACACCAGTATTCATACACCACTGTTGCATCTGTACAGATGATAGGAAATAGCTGTAAACCTACTGAAGATTACCAAATACACAAACCACATCCAGCTAAGGACATCTCCTGAGATGAACATCGATGAATTCATGGATTCATGGATTTGACAGAGTTGGAAGGGACCTCTAGAGATCATTTGGTCCAACTCCCCTGCTAAGCAGGATTGCCCATAGCACATCACTGAGGACTGCATCCAGGAGGGTCTTGAAAATCTCCAGAGAAGGGAACTTCATTACCTCCCTGGGCAGCCTGTTCCTGGGCTCTGTCACCCTCACCAGAAAGAAGTTCTTCCTCATGTTTGAGTGGAACTTCCAATGTTCCAGCTTATGAAGGCTGAAACTACTAGTGGGAAGTGCCATACATGCTTGTCCTGGTGTTGCCCTTTCCTGGGTATCTATTTATTTCCACTGAGGGTTTCTTTTCTCCCCCCCAAGAATTATTTCTCTTTTGCAGATGCTGAACATGAGTTACGTTTTTTTGGAGATGCCTATGTTCTGGCCACAGCAGCCAGAGATCGTCATCTATTAGCCTTGTGTGGACTTCAAAAATGGAACAGGCATCCATGTCCTGGGATTTCCATAGTCCTCACACAGCTTCTGAGTCCAGATGGACCTTTCACCCGAGTTACTGTGGCCTTTTCTACAGTCTTAGACACGTAGGCAAAATCCCAGGCAGTACAATCCCTAGATGGATTCAAGTCTTACTCCCCTACATCAGTCTTTCCCCCCCCCAGTATATTTAATTTTTTAAAAAATAGGTATTTTTTTTTTCAGATGGAAAGAAAAACCTCAAAACTTGATATTAATTTTGAGGGTAATATAACAGTAATAAATCTGTCAGCACTGGAATCTGTCCCCACCTTAGCCTCAGACTTTTAGTTCAATCCAGTTCCTAAATTCCTGTTGTAAATAGATTGATTCGGTTCACTGAGAGTTAAGTATTTCTATACTGAGCTAAATTCTAATTATTCCTTATACTGTAAGTACTCCATTTATTTTGGGAAACAATGGTATGCAACTTAGCAAAAGGGCAGCAAAATTATTGCAATATTAATAAAAATGCATCACAACAGTTGTGGAATAAACTATTAGGCTTTAAATCAGCAAAGTAATTACAGGCCTATTATCCAATATGGCTACAGCTGCTCTGTGTATTTATACACACAATTGCTTTCACATATACACCAGGAGGATTAGAATGAACTAAAACCCATGAAAGAAAGTATTTATCCAGGGAGTTAGTGTAAAAGCAAAGATTTCCTTTCCATACCAAGAAAAACGGAACCAAGCAGCTGCTCGGTTATTTTAGATTCTTGTTCTTGCTTGACAATGACTAAAAATGTTAAGAGCACCAAAATGACATGTCAAGATAATAAATGAGGTTTTCTTTGTGAGCAGCATCTGTCATCAGAATTTCTATTCCTCTCAGCAATATTTGGCTGCTTATCAGAAATTCCTCCTTCCAATAAAGATTACATTATATTTGTTGTTTCACATAAATCTTGTCCCCCTTCCCCCCTGAATATTGATATCATTTTCATGGTAAAACTTTAGAAATCCAAAGAGGGAAGTGAGGAAAACAATCAGTAATAATGGATCTTACAAATTGTCCATTTTATCAGAGTGAAAATCCAAAGCCTAAGCAGGTAAAATGTTCACATGTTTTTCAGAAGTTACTACCGATACGGATATGAAGCCCATTTTGGTCTGGCAGCAAATTTTCATGCATATCTGTTGTGGCCATGCACAAATGTTTCAACCACGCTTCTCTTTCTCCAATGTGATATTCAGCTGCATTCTAGCCCAATTATGTTTCCAAATGCCGCTTATTTACTGCTCGTGTTGCACTTTGGTTCAGGGTAGCTTCCATGGGCACAGAAGCGTGTTTTAGCTGATCTCACTTGCTTTCAAAGAAAGTTAAAAAACCCACTAAGCTAACTTATTTGAGGAGTGAAGTTTTTATGTTACAGTCAGGAATTGGGAGAGGGCAAAAGATGACAGGAGCCTGTATTTCTGGCGGCAGTCTCGTAATCAGCCCCGCTGAGGAGTTATCTGGCTCTCGCTTGCGCTGTGTTTGGGGGACGGAGGCATCGCCACCCCGTGTGTTCGGAAGTGATGTGACATATGCTTCTGGAATAACAAACCCTGCTGTGTCCTCAGGCAGACAGAGCAGAGGGAGGGGGAATGCTTCCGCTTATCACAGCCACCGCAGGCACCCTGGCTCCTGACAGCACCATCTTATCACGTCCGGAACGGTGGCTCCCAGGCAATTTCCTCCTCTCTGTGCCCAGGTGATCAGAGTAGCTTAGCTTTGAAAATAGTTTGTAGGACAAAAGCAGGTGTCCTGGAAACCTGCCCTGACAGAAAGCCGTGCTATAATTGACAACGTGAGCCCGGTCTGAAAACAAGAAGAACCCCCTTGGTGCGAGCAGCAGAAGCGACACAGCAATAGGAGGTGGCACAGGCTGTTTGTTAGTGGTATAACGGCACAGACGGAGGGCACGCAGGAGGCAACCAGGCATCAGGATGTGATGGAAAGGGCACATACAGGCAGTGGGCTGGTGAGCCACTTTGCTTGTGCATTGGGACCACATCAACGCCAGCATCACCAGCCTGGTTTGTACACAGCAGCCCCCACTGTGATGACTCACCCAGGTCATGGCTAGAATCTCCAACCAGCCAAAATACTGGAGAGAAAACAGCTCCTTCAACTTAACTATTGTTTCCTTCTTGAACCTTATTTTAATTAAAGTTGCCTTTTCATACACAGCTTCAATGTGGCTTCCCTGGGCTATTCTTTCCCTTCATCTCATCCTACATCTTTCTGCTTCTTCATCCAAACAGGAAAGAAAAGGAAAGGCAGAGGCTGAGGGAGCTGGGGTTGTTCAGTCTGGAGAAGAGGAGGTTGAGGGGAGACCTTATCGCGCTCTACAACTACCTGACAGGAGGGTGTAGAGAGGCGGGGGTCGGTCTCTTCTCCCAAGTTACAGACGACAAAACAAGAGGAAATGGCCTCAAGTTGTGCCAGGGGAGGTTCAGGTTGGATATTAGGAAAAATTTATTCACTGAAAGGGTTATCAGGCATTGGAATGGGCTCCCCAGGAAAGTGGTTGAGGCACCGTCCCTGCAGATATTCAAAAGACTAATTGACATGGTGCTTGGGAATATGGTTTAGTGTTGGTGTGTGTGTTTTGTTTGGGTTTTGGTGTGGGCTGTGTTTTTTGTTTGTTTGTTTTATATGGTTGGACTAAATGATCTTAAAGGTCTCTTCCAACCTAGGCAATTCTGTGATTCTGTTAGAAAGAGGACAAGATTTCAAGCAGGGACTAATGCAAGGTCCAGCCATTCAGAAAAAAAGAAACAAGAATATTGAGACAACAGAAACACCCAAGTAAGCATGGGGATGCCCTCGTGCTGGACAGAACTGGCAGCTTCTGCCTTGCTGCTTCCCTGGCTGCTGGAGCCTTGCTATATGCCTGTCAGGTTGCTCGGTTGTCCAGGTAGGAGGGCAGGAAAATATGAGAGCTCAAATTTGCACCTTTCCTGGCAAATAAGGAAAGAAAGTATAGGAGTATAGTTTCTTCATTTTTGGCCTTTGATATGATTCTATGATGTGGGGAAGAATTCAGAAGGGCCTTTAATCGACAGGGAGAAGGATGCTTTGGATTGCCACTTAGGCAGCTAACCAACAGGACATCATTTAATGGGAGACATTGTTAGGACTGGATAAGTTTGAGATGAATAAGTCAACATATATTATTTCAGTGTTGCCTATCACATACTAGGTACTCGACTACACTGCTGTAAGAGTTTAAAATTATTGTGCATTATTTCACAACTGGAAAGGGGTGTTGTCAATGTGCTGGAAGACAGTTAAAATGTCAGCTGAGATATGATAACTTGGTTACAGTCAATTATAGAGCCATAACTTAAAATGCACAGCTTTGATTTTGTTAAATTTATCAGGACCAGCATGGAACCAGGATGGGTAACTCTACATTGTTTATCTGCAAACCCTTAAGTGCTTATCAACACATACATGTTAAATGGGAAGCTGATCATCTTCCAAATCCTGAAAATCCATATTGACAATTTTTCAAGAGGCCATATCCCGGAAATTCAGTAAAACATATGTCCCTAACTCAATTCAGCCCAGTGCAAAGCTCAGTAACTGGCTTCTGCTGTTTGAGGCCCATTAGACTGTGGCAGTGTCTTTGTGAGCCCTTACACAGCAGTTGGCACAAGAGTTCTGTGGGATGCAGCAGCAATACCCGACACAACAGTTTACCCTATAACAAATCTCAAGATGTTGTTGTCATATCAGTACAACACATACTCTAATTTGAGGACGTAGCTGAAAGCCCCTACACTTTTGTCTTCTACACTGCCAAGAGCATCGACATTATCCTTCATCTATCTGTGTATGGGAACATGCCAGAGCCCTTTTGTTGTCTAAAACATTTCAGAGTCAGAGCTTCTAGTGAGTGCTTTTGACAATTTGAAGTTTTTCTCTTTTGCTTAGTTCCTGTAAGCAATGAGTAATTCTCCTTCGCATGATAAACTCCCTTGCCCCCTAAGATTAGTCTCCTGTGAAGAAACCACGTCAAAGCAGTGATCTAATGTCAAAAACGTCTCTGGCTCAAGAAACCAGACCAAACAAGAGAGAGAAAAAAAAAAAAGAAAATGAAAAAACACCTTCTGTCTCAATTTGGAGGAGAATTTCTTTCTTCCTACAGAGTGCATGATGAGTAATTCCTTTGCAAATGCTAAATCCCCTCAGAAAGTGTTTTGGAGTAATATTGTTGAAGTCTTATGCTTTCAATATTGCAGTCAGTATAACGAAACGTCCCTGGATTAAAAATACAATTTTAGAAAGAAAAAAAGCAGGTAGTGAAATAAGAAAAAAATACTGCAATTGATGAATTAGTGCTCATAAATCACCCCCTCTCCCTCAGCAGCTACTAGGGTTTAGCAGCTCTGGTGCCCGGCTGCAGACCCTGGCCGAGCCGGGCAGGGGTCCTGCAGAGCTGCTCACAAGGCAGACACAGTCCAGGGGGTTCCTCTGGGCAGGGTATGCTCAGCACCAAAAGGGATCTTATGTCTCACAGACTTTTCATTTCATCTCTATGGGAATGAATATATATATTTTTTTATTAATAGAAGGCATCAATTTTGACCACATTGACCGGCTTTCTCTTTACCACAGACCAAGCAACTTTCCTGGGTGTACTGTCAATTTTGTAACTTTTACCTGAACCTTTAGAGAGGCTTACCTTTTAGAGAGGCATATGGAGACTTGTTTAAGAACAAACAGATTAAAGATCGGTGTGATCTGAAGATATCCAGTGATGGACACTCAATCTAAGTTCTAAATGAGTAATTTCTAGACGTTAATTCTCTGTCTTACTACCAATCTAGTCTGAAAAAGACAAAATTTTGTTTTCTCTAGTAATTTTTAATTTTTGATTACTACTTTTTAACCTCTGATTACTAAATAAATAGAGCTCCCAAAGTTGTATTTTGCCACTGTAAAGTTTGGATCCCAACTGTCAAAATCAGTCTTGCTGTTTTTCTGAATGCTTTGCAGCTTCTCAACATCCCTTTTTGAACTGTGAGCATTGAATGAATCTTAATAAAGCTGGAAATACCATCTACCTACTCCCATTTGGTATTTGCAGTCTTAAGTAGCCAAAGATTGCTTCTCAGCCACAGATCAAGTTCCTACTATCACACTTAAAGTGCTTATTCTAAAGATGATCGACTACACTGAGTTCAGTTTACTGAGACAAAATGCCAATTTGCAGCTCTTCCAACTTGTAGAAGACATCTACGTTCACTTGTCTGAGATTAATTACTTTACTCTCATTGAAAAAAAATCATCCTTCTCAAATGGTCCTGGTTTGCTATTGCGTATCCTGCTCTGTATAATCAGCCAGCTTCCATAATTATTTACCATTCACACAATAGTTCTGTCATTGCACAAGCTATTAATTATACAAAAGATATACATCTTATAAGTATCAAAAAGCAAAGACTTTTATACTTTTCCAGATAATTTTAACGCACGAGATTGGACTAAGAAGAGAGCCCTTCTATACTCTTTCTGGGAATATGTCTACTGGATGGTGATCCATAGTTGTTTCATTTACCAGTGTGATGTTTAAGCTATTTAAGTTGTTTAAAAAGAACTTCTGTATCTTTAGTTTTTTCTTATAGTGCTTGTATTTTTCACCCAGTTATGTCAGTCTCTGCAGTCTCGTTCAGCCCTTAATGCTGGGCATATCTGCCTTCCTGTGGCTTTTAGTTGAGACTTCAATCAGATTGAGCTCCAGCTTTGCCCACATTAGTTGCTGTATACTCACTGAACTTTACAGTAGACCAATACGTAGTGGTCATATCTTCAAAATTCATCATACTAAGGAGGAACACGGAAACTCTAAGCGCACAGAGCAGGGAATGTCAGACTCCATGTGCTGCAGGGTTTGGAGCACAGCCACAGAACTGGATGGATGTGGCCATGGTCACTGATTTATAGTTTGATGAAAATTGCTGGCTGAGTTCATGTGAAACATGGAAATTGCAGCAAAGGAGGAAGCAAAGAGATGATTGTGGTGTTCTAAATTACCATGCATCTGCAACTGCAATCCAGAAACACTGCCATTTAAACAGTAACTATCATTCAATTCCCTTTCAAGTAGGAAAGAAATAGGAGGAATGTGGGAAATAAGCTTTTTCAATGAGTTTGGGCTGAATCGGTTGCCTGAATACAGACAGCTGACTGTGCAGTCTTCTAAGTCAAAGACATAGGTATGAGGCTGCCAAATCTGGCACAAGATCTATAGTCCTGTGCCAGGTCTGTCCTTCCAGACCTGAGACTAGGTGGGATAACTGTCATCTGAAATGACACTATAGCACTCTATGTAAGTAACTGAATCCCATCGTAATCTTATTTAAATGTAGGTGTCCGCATGGCAGCCAGGTGTCCAAACCCCAATTATATTGAGTGGTGATCTAATCAATAGACAGTTACTTTAGACAGAGACTGAACCACCCAGCGCTTAAGGACAAAATAGTCAAAGGGCATTTACCTTTCCTCCCTTATGTTGAAACATACAGTGTAATGATAATTGGGCTCAGTAGCACTGCACAGGTCTACTAGAGTCTGTAAGGGAATAGCTTCTCAACAGTAAGGCTAATAATAGTTTGATATAACATCTTTTGGGTTGGAATAAAGCTAGGCGGCTATCAAGGCTGCAGTTTTCAAGGAAGAGACACTTACAGTACTAGCAGAGAGGACAAAAATAAACCCCCAAATTTCCATTAAGGATTTACCAAACAGAAAAGATTTGGGGTTATCAGAGCCCAGGACAACCTAATAGGACAACTGCAGCAGCTCGGGCAGGATTTGGCCAAGCCCAGCCAGAAGGAAAGAGGTGTTGTCACCATCAGGGCCACATTACTTGCCAGTGGTGATGGCTCAGAAACTACTCAGAGATGGCAGAGTGCTCTTTAGGGTAGTAAAAGCTGTGGAAAGATGTGGCACAGTGCTCGCCTGGCCTGGCCTGCCTCTGAACCAGGGGAAGAAGCCAAAGGAGCTGCCCTTCAGCTGAGACAGTGTCTGAATGGAGGAGAGCAAGAGAGTAGGCAAGGAAATGAGGGCACTGTGTTGGGCATAAATTGCAGGGTATCAGGGGCAATCTGTGTGAGAGGACAGTCCTGTGACTGCCCAGTGCTTGTCACAGCTGGTTCCATTTGGCTCTGAAGATGATGTGAACAACTAATCAGGTGCCAAAACCTCATGCTCAAATGTATTTAAGGAAAAGTGTGAGCTGCAAGGGTTAAGTCACACAGGAAGAGACACATGAGGAAATGTGGAAGGAGATGTTGCTGGGGACATGGCTGGAGATGCTCTTGGAAAGAGGTGCTCCATGCTGGGCTGTGGATGCTCCTAAGGAATTGTGGCCATTGGCCACCCACACAACGGCAGGACAACCCTGAGGGACTGCAGGTTGTGAAAGAGGTGTTTGCCTAGGTTTTTGTTTATTTGGTTTTGTTTTTCTTTTCTTTTTTACCTTAAGCATTCCTTTTTCTTTTTTTACCTTAAGTATTCCTTAAGTAGAGACTGCTTTGAATCTGATAGCCTCTTTAGTGTCACCAGCTGGAGCCATGCAGGCTCTGGACTCTGGACTGTTCTCTGGACTCTCATTTGGGGAGCGCTGGCCCCACACCCAGTTACGTGCAGCCCGAGGGCGATGGAGGCTGTAGTGCAGTGGTGAACCTTTCTTTGAGAAGGGTGACCAAACTGCAGCATCCAACACTCCAGATGACTAGGCCTTCAGGTACTTTTAAAGGTGGATGATTACATTCTCCTGAACTTATTTCAGTTTGCTATTACTCACAAATCACTTACTCATTAAGTGAATCCAATTTATCACTGAATAATAATGACCAAAGGAAGTAAGCTAGACTTACCTCTGGCCTAGGAAAAAATGATGCCATTTTCCAAAATGAGAGGGTTGTATAGCACAAAGCCCAGCACTTAGCAGTATTATGGTGTTGTATTTTGCTGTGATGTTGCAGCACTGCTGTCCTCCTGGTGCCTCTGGCTCTACTGCATTCTCAAGAGACCCTACATTTCTGGGAGGGCAGGGTAAGCTCACATCCTCTTGTCATACCACAACTCTGGAGGAAAGGAGGCTGAGGGGAGACCTGATCATTCTCTACCACTACCTGAAAGGAGGGTGTAGCGAGGTGGGTGTTGGTCTCCTAAGTAAAAGTGATAGGACAAGAGGAAACCTGCCCCTGGGGAGGTTTAGGATGGATATTATGAAAAATTTCTTCACCAAAAGGCTTGTCAAGCATTGGAATAGGCTGCCCAGGGAAGTAGTTGAGTCACCATTCCGGGATATATTTAAAAGATGTGTAGTTGTGGTGCTAAGGGATATGGTGGTGGACTTGGCAGTGCTAGGTTAACAGTTGGATTTGGTGGTCTTAAAGGTCTTTTCCAACCTAAACAATTTTATGATTTTAAGTCACCCATATTAACTAATAGGAGATGATTACGGAAACGATAAGAGTATGGCCAGTAGCTTTTCCTGCAAAAAAGGTATGCCTTTGTGGCCTCCTCCAGACTTTCTGTTCTTTGAGCTAGACTCTTCACAGCTTACGACTCAGTATGCTGACTTTGGACCTCTTGATTCAGGATATCCACTGCTTCTCATTTGAATGGTAGCATCAGCTCTGCTGGTACATAAACCTCCCAGTTCTTGCAGTTACACTAGTTTAGGTTTGTGTAGATCCTTTACTCACAAGTGGAGGAAATCCAGTTCTTTTCCTGTTCTGGAACCATGACAATATCTGTCCAGGGACCCATAGTACTTGGTTCACAACTGCAGGCCAGTGGAGAAAGCAAGATTCCTAAACACTTCCAGGTTTTATAGAGAGAGAGGGAGGAAAAAGTGGGTTTCTGATCAACCTGCCAAACCCTGAGTGCTGAGCAGGTCTTCCTGCCTCCCCAGGTGTACTGGTGTAGAGCTTGAGTGTTGCTGGTTACACCAGGCTGTGTGTGGAGTCATTCAACAGCAGACAATCAAACAGCATCTGTTAGCAAAACTTTGAAATAGAAATCAGGCCTTAATTGGAGCATTGTCTTCTTGCTTTATGGATAACTTTTTCTCATAGAGCAACATGGTTTTGAGGTTTGCATTAATTAGTACTAGTAAAACTGAACGGTAAGCAGAGATAATACAACATAATTTTTCCTGAGGACCTATTAAATAATATTTATGTTTAAACTGATTCATGAAAGGCAAATAATATTTATACATGGCAATGGAGGAATTTCAGTAGAATATAAAACATATTTTATTTCTTAGGACATAGAACACAGAAATAGATTGAATCACAGAACAAAGTAAATTCTTCCCATATATCATATACTCCAGCACCTGACCCTCTTAACAGCTCCCTTCTGATCTCTCTCCAGTTTGCTAATCTCTCTCTCTTTTATGAGTAAACATACTTAAAACAATTACATAAAACAACAGTTACCGATAGCAAATCATGCACTGGAGGTGGAATCCATAGGATCCAAATAGAAATTTATGGCTGAGATTATAATCTGGAATCCTCAATGGTCACTGAAGACAAATAAACTCTTCTCAGCTGCTGTCCTTCTAAAGCAGACATTAACAACAGATTAGGTGACTTCGCATCCCAGATCCCTTCACTGAATATAAAGAAGCCAAGGATGACTGGTCAGGTGGAGGCACCTCCACTGTAGATATCTGAGGGCAGATGACAGGAATCCTTCCCCCATGACTGCGTTTCAGTCTTTGCTGGGAAGGAGACACAAGGCACGCAGTTTTGTACTGGAAGCCCCGCAGGCAGCAGCCCCTTCACTCCTGGTCTTAATCTTTGTCCAGAAGATGCACAGAAGCTGTTAACCCTTTAACCCTGCTTCCCTCTCAGTGGGATGGTGAATGGCAGGCACTTGGTCTCCTTACAACTTGTCAATTCACATCGAACATGAAGTAGCGTATTTAAATCTCCCTAACAATTCCCGGAAGAAATCCTTCCTGCTCCTGTTTAGGCAGAGCTAATGCTCCCACTGCTGGGTTACAGACATCCTATTCTCAGGGAGACCCCATGATGTTACTGAAGACAACATGAGTGACCTAATGGACCTTAAAAAAATCAGCACATCACCTTTGATGTGTATTAAGACTGAATTACTTGTGCCGCTTCCTCACATGTTGTTTTTTAAAGATATGATCACGTAATAACATTGTGCTGACAGTAATCAATGCATTTAACTTTCCGTGTTACTTTAAATAAAATAAATTCCTTAAAGTGATTTGGAAAAAAAATTTCTCTTCACAATTTCTTTTTTTTTATCTGCCACACTCCCACATAACAGATCAGTAGGTCGCGGCAGGCAGCTGCTTTCTCTGCCTGGCCAGATTACAGCAGCATTTTTCCCCTGAGAGCGATCCATGACACGTCTGAGCAAGCCAAGAACTAGCCAAGTGAGACAGTTGGAATTAGCTTCTGTGCAGCTGGTTCTTTGTACCTTCTTTCTTCACTAGGCACTCACTTCGGAGTAGCTGTGTCCACAGAGCTTGGTGGGTTTATTCCAAGCCTGTACTGAAGAACATCTCACCTGGGAGGTGCCCGTGGCTGTCTGTTGGCCCTAGTGGGAGTTGGACTGGATACGCTACAAGTTTACACAACCTGTTGCTATAATACATGGAAGGAAGAAATAATAGTTTATTTCTGGCCCAAGTTAAGGGGACAACTAGTGGTCGTGCTTCTCTTTTGACGGGACACTTATATGTGATTTGATCTGTTTGCCATCTTGATTCTTACCTTTTCCATCCTAAAAGAAATACTGATGCCGTTCCCCATCTCTAGCTCTGGACATTAAATGGAGGCAGGATTTAAAATCTCTCAGTCTTGAATGTTCTCTGAACTAGTCTTGCTTCCTCGTATACTGCTCTGCTCCATCTCAGGATAGCAGTGAGCTTTGCTGAACTGTTTTGCTACTTCTGCTGCCACAAATATTTCCCGAAGATTGTGTCAAAATCTATTGGGAAAGGTGGAAAAGAAGAAGACCTCCTCTACAAGCAGGGAATATAGAAATAGAAAAATAAAGGGGAAGCTGTCTAAACTAAGGGACTCGTCCATTCTAGGAAAAAAACTTGGGTGTTCTTGGGGGAAGAGAGACTTCTAATTGATTTGATATCTTGCCTTTACACAGTTTAACTTCTGTTTCAAGAATCATAGAATCATAGAATTGTCCAAGCAGGAAGGGACCTCCAAAGGTCATCTAGTCCCACCCCCCCGCAGTCAGCAGGGACACCCCCAACTAGACCAGGTTGCCCAGGGCTTCATCGAGCCTCACCTTGAATATCTCCAGGGATGGGGCCTCAACCACCTCCCTGGGCAACCTGTTCCAGTGCTCCACCACCCTCACAGTAAAGAATGTTGAGAAAGGGTATTTGAGCCCCAGCTGGTGGGCTTGGTTCAAACACTGCTCTGAGTCTTAGATGCTTTAATGGGACACCGTGCTGCAGGCAGCATCCCTCCTCCCTGGCAGCGCAAGGTGTGCTCCTGGCTGCTTTGTGGGAAGGGTGTTCAAGGAGCTCTGGAAGGAACATCTCCCCTTCTTTCCGCCCTGCAGCTAAGCCACCCATGCTTCAACCCAGCCCGATGGGGCGGCTTGGGCGGTGGAGCTGAGTAGATGTGATGAAGGAGACATAAATGGGGTATTCCTTAATGCACCCTGAGCAGACTGAGTATCGTGCTTAGCACAAGGGCAAACCTTTTCTGTGGCAGTGCTTACACACCTGAGACTTCCCACTCGAATTTGTCCCAGCTGCCAGTGCCACGATGCTGGAGATACCCGTGGGCAGGAGGCAAATCTGCCCTGCGTAGGGGCTGCTGCTTTATGCCCCTGTCCCTCGTACCCCCACTAAGTGCTAACACAGGACAGCTGGATTGTCTCCTGAAATTGTCTAAGTCGATGGAACTCATTCTACATGGCTACATGATGTGATGATTTGAGGATGCAGATTTAATTAGGCAACTGCCTTAGCGTACACACACCAGCTTTGCAAGCCTTGGCAAGAGAGCTCTGCTGTGCGAGCTGGGGCCCCTACAGTGGAATTGCCATGTAATAATGAAATGAATTTGAATTAAATGAGTCCAAAAAAGTAGCATTTTCTGCAATCCTGTACACAGAGAGGCAATGAAATGCTACATTCCTTGCAGAACTTATCTTGTTCCCTCCTTTGAAAGTAGGAGAAAAATCAAGAAATAGTCAACACAGCTGGGCTTTTGTTTTTGTTTACTTGTAAAACTTGTTTTAACCATCAACTTTAGCAAATTTTGGCAGTTACAAACCTGTACACTTTATTTTTTTGTTGTTGTTATTTTGTTTTTATAGCAAAAGAACACAAGACAATACTGCCAACAGCAATTATGAAGGAACAATTAGTTTTCAGATGAAGGGCTATACCCACTCAAAGTGATAAACCTTCCCTTTTGCATAAGGTTGAATTTGTTCTCATTGAAGAAATGACATCTCTTAATACCTACTTGAAATGGCATAAAAATCATATCTCTAGTTTTTTGTGCAAAACACATTCATTTAAAAAAAGTCAATAAAAAACACCTTCTTAAAAACAGAAAAAAGTTAAACAAAAAGAGCTGAACCCAAATGAAAGTTACAGTACATTTTGAAATGATTAAGAAGTTTTCAAATCTAAAACTTTTTTGTTTTCTGTTTTTTGCTGTTACCTTAAAAGTTTAAACCAACTTTGATGACTCTTTAGAATTATATCAAACAAACAAACAAACAAACAAAAGAAATTAAAGCGACCTGATTGGCATCAAATATCTACAAAAGCCTGGTAATTTGAAACCATTATATACATTATTTTATAAACTTCTTTTTAAACACCAAAACATACATCTTTTACAAACCAGCCTGCTTGCAACAGGTAAAATTTACAAGACAATCTTTTCCGATACAGTGCTTTAAAGAGAACTGCTTTTACTCCTAAACATCTTTGTCACCTCCTGAAAAGCGGCAGTATGGGCTCTTTGCATTGTTAAATAATAGCGATTCAGAGATTCCTATGACAGAAGAATGCTACAGTTCTGAGGGCTCCAATCTCTTTCCATAATACAGTTCAAGTGCACTCTTAACACTGGTAAAGATTACTTATGGCCTTTGTGTAATACAACATATTTGCAATTATTGCTTTTCATTATTACATAAAGAAATGAATTTGACTTCATTTCCTCCCCATCCACCCATCCCTTGGATGATGCAGCTAATTTGCTAACTGAATGGCCCTTCTGATAATGGAGGTGTTAAATGTCAAGTTTATGAAACACAGGCTAAATGCCATGGATAATGGGCATTAGTCTAAATTTTCTAAGGCTCAAATGACAGTTTGGTGTATTGAGAGGAATATAGATGCAAACAGGCAAAAACCACAGAATTACTTCACGGTAGATGACAGTAAACCATCAGAGAATGAACCTGAAGATGTATGTTAGCTTTCTTGTTGGAAACCTATGAAATGTCCATTATTAATCAGTGAGTAGCTCCAAAAAATACCAACAAACCACAAATGTACTTTCACTACTGGCCTTAAATAGCTGGTTTTCTCCGTTATTAAGCATGCTGCTTTTTGAAACGAAGCTTCGCAGAACTAGTTCAGGGCATCTCAACAATCTGTCCCATGCCTGCAAGTATCATCAGCTATAAGGATACACTACGCCATTCATTTAGCCTTTTCAAGCAGGAGCTTGATGAGCAGTAAAGCTGTGTTCTTAACCATTTGTCCAGTCCAGCCCACATTTCTCTTTACAATGGAATTTATATTGAGCCAAGAGCAACAAATTTTATGTCATATTCTCAAAGTTGAGCACCTGCCTGGGTTGCAGAGACTCACTGCTGCCTCCCCAGTAATCAGCATCTCAGGGGCATGCATTCCCACACTGTGCTCAACCCAGTTTGAGTTTCTGACTGGAGAAGGTACCAATACATCAAGGCTAGCACTACTTCAAACCATAGAATTTGGAAAAGGGGAAAAAAAATTCTGAGGACCAAAATTTAACTTGTCTGAGGGACGTGGGGAGAGAGAGAGCCTGCTTGAGAGACAAGGCATCTGGCTTTCTGACTTCAGGAAAACTGTGGCAGTGAGAAGCCTTTGAGTCCTTCCAGCCTTGTGCTGAAAGTACAGGCTAAGGACACCTGTGAGGTAATCCAGGACCAAAGATGTCACACAGCTTTAGGAAAACAGCCTGAAATCTGCCTGGAAATCACAGCACTGTAATGTATCTCTACATTGCGACATCTTCCTGGTTGCCATCTGTAGCAGGGTCCTATGGGAAGGCAACTTTACGGTGATCTTCTGGTGGGCCTGTCCGTTTGGCCCCATGGGAGGGAAGTGATGCTGTGGTTCCTTGGTGTCACCTTTGGGCCTTTGCCCTGCTGTAAGTTACTGGGCCAGGAGACCAAACACTTCCAGTATCTATGGTTTGGCGAGTGCATACAGGACATTTCCTTCTCATTAGTGGCCCCATCCTAACGGAACTCTGTGGTTCTCTGTGAGGCTTTTTTTTTTTTTTTTCCCTAATAGGATGTTTATAATACAATGGCAAAATAATCAACATATTTAAGAAAGTTACATATGCCTAATTTTTCCTTTTGCACAAGGCCACTAATGTGGTATTGGCAGCATGAAGAATGTTGTGAGCTGCTTTAAGGCTCTTTCCATTGCCAGAGTTACTAAAAAGGCTGTCAATGTGCATGACATTCTCTACCTGATAAAAACGCAGACAAGCATCCTTTTACTCAGACTTACGTACCCTTGGCAAAGTCAGTGGTTTCCAACACAAGCATGTATCTGCATTTTAATAAGTTGCTTATTTCTGTTCTTTAGAAAAAGCAAAGACTATTTGATCTTACAGTTATAATCCACTGATACACAAAAGTATTTTATTAAGTCTATGAAACCTCTCCTAGACATGATTCTGAAAGAAAATACCGTGTATTGGAGCCATCTACAGGAATGTGAGTTGAAATACAGACACACAGGATGAGCAGGGATGTGAGGGGAAACTCTAACAGAACCAGGGACCTGGCAATGACAGCAGCAGCAACAGGAAAATCATCATACGGCAGAAAAAGTATTATGTATTGGATGGAATAATATGAACAGTAATTCTTACATTAGTTTATGAATGTGTTGTTATCTTCCAGGCTAGAAGATTACAGCTTGTCCATGTAGAGCAGTAATTAAAAAGAAAATAAAATGTTTTGGATTAACAAGAGGGATGTTAATATGAAAATGTTACTCCCTAAGAGGTATTTCACCTTAAGATCTGCATTCAGGTCTTATCACTATCAAAAAGAGCCAGAACAAAACCAGAAAGGCCACAGAAGTACCAATATTCACAGACGGGCATCTATTTGAAGATGGATTAGGCCTATTTGATTTGGAGGGGAGGAGGTATTGAGGTATAGAAAACATGAGCGGGACAGAGAAGGCTGAATGGGTGATCCTTGGCACCTTCCCAACAGCACTTTAATAAGTAGGCGTTCAGTGAAATGAAATGGCAACAACATCAAAACAGAAAAAGTACTATACATTGTATTTATGCATATATTTTACTAGTAAAACTCACTACCAACAAGATATTACCGAGGCAACAAGCTTGGTAAGAAACATTGATTTTTTGTTTTGTATGGCAATTGCTAGGCTCCCATGGTGTTCTCCCTCGTGACACATTTGATATGTCCCAGTAAGGTTTTGATATCGGTGTCCCAGGCTTACTCAATAATCTTCACTACAGAAAACAGATGACAGTTGATAAATAGCTGGGGGCTTGAACAGAACTAATTGCATAATGGATAAAAATGTCTCACAGCAAAACAGAGTAGGAGGAAACCCCATGTAAACTGCAGCCCAATGCTAAGAGAGTATCACATTCTCAGAAAGTCACACCAGCTTTAAAAGTGCAGCTAAATTCGCAGCTTTGCTTTTCAAAACGAGATGTTCCTACTCTTGAAGAGACATCAACCTAATTGCATCTGTTTTCCTACAACATAGACTTCATGACCAATGCAACTCATCCTCTGCCTGTGCCTCTGGGCTTGCCAAACCATTTCATGGCTTATTGGCAACTCTCTCAGTTGCTTGCAATCGCGATACAAATCTCCATTTTTTAATTCTTCTTGAAAACACAGGGATAATAGCAGGGAAAGGGGGTTGAAACATACCGTGAGCACATTCAGAATATATCACTGTTACAGAAGCTTGTTTACTTTGAGAAGACCAAGTGACATTCATAAATTCAATGGACAGGAACTATTTGCAGACAAGTACTTGCTAATACTTGTATGTGCAGTACGTGGTCTTTCTATAACCTCACTCAATTTATTCATGTACCTGCATAATGAGCTGTTTTCTAGTGAAGAATTGCTGCATGATCCCAAAGAAAATATCTACACCAGTCTTTCACAGCTATATGAGCTATTGGAGGGAAGCAGCAACATATTTTACATACAGCGAGAAATTAAGAAATCCTGTTTTATTAAAAGTGTTACAAGCTGCAATTATTTAAATTGCATTCTATTAATAACTTCTTTTTGTTGGGGGCAATTTGTGAATAAACACTTCCTGTATGTCAAGAAATGGCCCACAACTTAATTTTGAATGAAACTGAAGTCAGTCAAGAACACGTTTCCCTGGAATATAACTGCTAAAACTATTCAATTAAGACATTTAACCAAGAGACAAGACATGGAAAGCAGCAGAGGAAAACTGTTAATGGATCTGCTCATCTATAACAATGATTGATGTATTCAAATCGCTTTTCAGAATGACTGAATTATGCCATGGAAGCAATGGATGGAACCCCACCAGTAATGCAGACTGCAGCCTCACATTCCCTGTATAAGGTGTACAGATGCTGTAAAATGCAGTGGTAAAAACATTTTCATAGAAGCAAACAACGGGTATGTATAATCTGCTTTAATACATTGAGTGAAAATCCCCCATTTCCATATTGCACTTAGCTGCTCAGGCCAAATCAGTGTGAAAGGCCATTTACTCCATCAGGCTGAGGGATGCACAAAAGTGGACCGGTGCTGTGACTTTCCTCATCCCACAACCATATTCTGAATTCTGCTAACAACCTACAGAAGTCCTCAAATCCTAGGACATCACACATCCAGCAGAAAATCTAGGGCCGGATCTTTGGCCACAGCCCATCCGTGCAGCTCCACCGAGTCAGTTTACAGCAGCTGAGAACTCATCCTGTAAACTCTAAGGATGGACATTTGGTCAAGCTAACGATCTGAGGTTTCAGCAGCATTGTATGCAACCTAATTGCAACCAATTTTACTGCAACAGTTGTAGCATGATGACTGTTGTTACAGAGGCGATTGCCCAAGCAACGAATTTCAAAACAACCAGCAGCATTTTGTGGATAGTTGGGTTTTCTGATGTTTTCAGACACGTGTTGACACTGCATACAGAAGTCGAGGGAGGCTGTGCATACGCAGCTGGGGCAAAACTGGACCACTACTGAGCCAAACTCTGACATTTCTGCAAGTCCTCAGGGGTGAAGTTATGCACACACACCTGACATCAGGTTTCAAAAGATGGCAACCAAAGTAGGCCAACTTGGAGTAAATACACGCTGTATATATGTTGCTCTTTATGCACACAAAGTAGAATGAAATGCTATGGAACAAATAAAAGTATAGATAAATATTTATGGACAAATGACTGGTCGCTTGTCTTTGACAGGTCAATTTGTAAGTGCTGTTTTTTCAGCCATCTGACGTGTTGTACACAGCAGCCCCAGCGATCAATTGCTTTCACTTTTTCGCTGACATAAAATTTCATGCAACAGTGCATCTTGGAATGATCCATACCAGTTCCTTAATACTGTGGGGAGATCATAACACTGTAACACTTTTAATAACACAATACAAAAAAAAAAAAAAATAATCAAACTTTGGGGGAGAGAAAGAAATTATTTAGCAATTTTTGTTTCCCCCTGCCTCAAAAGCTGAGTTTTACTCTTGGTAATAAATAGAAGGTACATACTCTCCAGATTGTCTGTAACAATTTTGTGATGTGTGATGCTTAACACAATTGGTCTCTTCATGTCTGCACATACAGTATCATTTCTGAACAAGTTAATAATGGGTTATACTGTATTTTTGCCTTGCCCAATATATACAGATACACCTTCAGCAAAATTTCTTCTCAATATTTATACTATTAATTGGACCAAATGACCAAAAAAAAAAAAAAAAAAAAAAAGACAAAGATTCATAACCTATTTGCTTTGAAACATCAGGACTTCAGAAGGTCACTACTGAGGTTTATTAAAGCATACTTGTTAGGTCACAGAGGGAGGTGTACAATCATTCTAAAACACATGTTTTAGAATGTTAAGTCTTTTTAAGCATTAAAAAAACCTAAAAAAGCTAACAAGAGTACTAAAATGTTGAAAACTTTTAGACCTCAGCAACTTAGCTAAAAAAGAATCCAAAAGCATGATAAAAAAATTAAGACCCTTAATTAGACAAAAAAAAAAAAAAAAAAAAGAAGAGGAAGAGAAGGAAGAAGAAGAATAGGGGAGCTTCCTTTACACTTGTGTTTGATGCTGGGTCTCCACAAATGGAATGTGAACATTTTCTAGGTTGAGTTCCTCCACGCTTTCATAGTCACTCATGGCTACTTCGGAGTCATCAAAGCCGCAGCTGGCTGAGACGTCAGAGGAGGAGGCATCTAGGGAGTTGTGCAAGGATAAGGGCATCTTACCTGCACTAACGTTTTCTGTGTTCTGGCTTGGGCCAACAGCAAAAGTACTAAATTCATTCCCAGTCTGAGACCCTGCGGTGTCCGTCTCGTTGGGGAACTGGTGAGGAGGGAGGTACTGGCTGGGGTGGAAGTGCGGCCGTCGCCTGCAGTCGGGGCTGAGCGTACTTGCCATGGAGACCGGCTGCGAGGGCGGGAGGGCTTCATATTGGTCCGGATAATCCTCTGGAAGAGGAGGTGGTAACTGGTCCTGGCTTAAAAACTCCTCTTCGTGAGGAGGAGGGTAGTCGCTGTCGATGTCGTAGCCACCAAGGTAGTAATCTGTTTCCAGCTCTCTGGTACTGCCGTGATGAGCCGAGCCTCCATCCGCCGTCTCGAAGTTGGGCACCTCCTCGATGTCGGACAAGCGAGCACTTGGCATCCAGTCAGAGGTATCCCAATGGTACGCTGCAGCAGGAAAGAGAACCACAGAGCTCCGTTAGGATGGGGCCACCAATGAGAACGAGATGTCCCGCATGCACTCGCCTCTTAGTCCTCACCGCACGTTCAAATCACAGCATGCACCACAGGCCATGGACACAGGTCAGCCATGCTCTGACCGGAGGGGCAGGGGAGGAGAAGAAACTGTAGTGTGATGCTAAGGCAAACAAGCAAAGAAACAAAACACGGCCACTCTCAGGCACTTCGCTTTTTAGGATGCTACTAGGTTGGATTAGAAACTATGAGTCCATGAAATCAAAATGACAAAAAGCTCTGAATTTACACTTTTCATAGTTATTTGAAAAAATCTATAAAGGCATGCTTATGGTATCACTCTAATCTCCCCTTCCACCTCCAATGACTTCGTTTCGAGAAAGAAAGTGTGCAAGCAAATAACCTGATCGACTGAAAACTGGATCCTGAAATAAAAGAAAGTGACTGGCCGTTCTCATGCAGCACTTGAACCCAACAGAATTCAAACAAAATAGGACACATGAAGCAGTTCAAGAGAAAACAAAAAGACCCAGTCAGTGCCCGGCCCACCCCAGCCCAGTCCAACAGGCAGAAAGTGTCCCAGAAAAATCACCTCTGTTGTAGTTCTGTCCTTGGTCCATAACAGACACTGTCAGATACAAAGTGAAAAGTAAAAACTGGTAACTCGGAGCTTGTTACCAGCGTAGCATTACACGTGAAAATACAAAACTCCGCATGCATATTTCTAAAGTACAGCTGCCTCGGTGTCATTTTAATAGGATTTTTAATTGCTCTTTATTTTAGCGTACAAGATAAGCTTGCCCAGTCAAATGCAGACATACACAAAGAAATTATTATGTCATGTGTATTATATTCCTTTTCTATCGTATCTTAATTATTTACCCTCACTGAACAGATATGGAATTACATTAGAGCTTGAATTCTTAATACAACAAGGGCTATCCAGCATCTCTACGGTTTATAATTGCAAAGTACATTTCTCTCTCACTTGTTCACTTTGAAACAGAAAAATAAGAATCTACCATTCTCAGGGCCGGTTCAAACAAATCTGGGCCCACCTGGGCTCAGATACCATGGTGATGGGCACGGTATAAGAACCTGAATAGAATAGAATACAAAGCCATTTAATGGGGCCGTTAGCTACAACGCCTCGCAACCCCATACCCCCCTCCCACCTGCACTGCCATGCTAGCCGGTGGGGAGGGAGGCATTCCAGTATGGAGAGGGTGCAGGGGTAGGGGAGAGAGCAAGGAAAGAGGTTTCATGTGAGACAAGAACGGGGAATAAGCTGCAGCGTTCTCTAGATGAGATGCTCTTGTTCAGCCGCATGTTATTGGGCTTCATGCAAGAAGTCATGGGCAAGGTCTTTGGACTGGACTGCGTTGCTGGAGGAGGTCTAGCCAGATAAGATAGACCTTCATGGCATTACAGTAGCTAACTTCTGGGGCTCAGACACAGACGAGGGCAGAGAAGACTATTCTCCAGGCCTCCGTCTATTATCACCACTCTTGCCCTTGCTTATCGCCACATGGCGCATGTGGTGATGGTGATCTCTTCCTTTGCTCATTAACCAGACAGTAGCCATCTACCTGCTCTGTGTTAGCCTGGGGCGAGGAGGGTTGGGGCTACTGCAGGTTTAGCAGCAGTGTCTGAACCGGCCCTAACCACTCTTCTTCTTCACTTCTCTCTTTTTTTTGCAAAGCGGATTTTGCCGTCTTTCATTCAGTGTAATGACATTGCACCCGGGATGCGTCAGGTCCCTCTGAGCTGTGTGCTTTCAGGATCCAGGAGAACCTCACTAATTTGCTGACTTGCACGACCCCCGGCAGCTCCCTGGGGAAGGAGCCCCGTCCTCCCGTGGCAGTGATCCTTCCCGCCGTGCACTGGCAACTCCGGTGCATCTATCGGTTCACCGCTTTCACCAGCTCCACCACAGGGCACGCAAGATTCATATGTCTCACATAAGGAACTGGGAAGTGGGCAAAGCATTTTCAGTGACAGGCTCTTGAAATTGCTGCCAGACCAACTTTTTCTGACCTGTAAAGCATGATGTGGAGCCAGTTTCTTTGCTTAAGCTTTCCTTGAGGAAAGCAATGTCATTTACAGCGTCTGCACTTTCTTTTCACTGTTATTTTCTTACTTTTTGAGTGGGACTTTCTTTTTGAGTTAACCTTGGCTAATTCATTTTATTCGATAGCCAGAAGGGCACTCTTACACGTCAGGAAATCAGTAAATATGCTATAGACAAATACACAAATGCCATCACTAGACAGGAGTAAAAGTACTTCTCAAAACAACCCTAAAACTGGCTCAAGAAAACCAATTAGTCATTTCCCACAAAGAATTTACTTTATAATCTTTAAGCATTGTTCAGATTGGATTACCTTAAGTCTGAAAAACCTCGTTTAAATTTGCTAAAGACAGATTAAATTTTTGAGTTGTGGATAACTTGAGTTGATGTTGAGTTGACATTTTCCCAAGGATAAGATAAATGTTGCATAAATAAATGAAAGTAAAGTTTATCTTTGATATATCACATTTCCTCAGTGCTTTACAGAAGAGGAAAACAGTGATATTTTACAGGTAGGGAAACCAGTTCACTTGTACCACGATGTGCCTGAGGTTACCCAGGAGGTCAGTGGCAGAGCGGAGTGTTGTGCCCTTGGACCCCACTGCCGCGTTCTGTTCAACGGGCATACCAGCCCCAGGAGAAAGGCAGTGGCAGGCAGGCTGTCCTGCCACGTGGCATCCATGGAACAGTGTCTACAGATCTTCTGTTTAGAGCGGAGTGTTGTGCCCTTGGACCCCACTGCCGCGTTCTGTTCAACGGGCATACCAGCCCCAGGAGAAAGGCAGTGGCAGGCAGGCTGTCCTGCCACGTGGCATCCACGGAACTGTATCTACAGATCTTCTGTTGGACACTGTGTTACCTGGGAGAAACCAGCCACCTGCCTACCACCACTTTGTGCCTCT